>NW_022280056.1:416425-531847 GCF_004355925.1 Anarrhichthys ocellatus | reverse complement strand
TGTGTGTGTGTGTGTGTGTGTGTGTGTGTGTGTGTGTGTGTGTGTGTATGTATATGTATATGTGTGTGTGTGTGTGTGTATGTGTGTATGTATATGTGTGTGTGTGTGTGTATGTATATGTATGTGTGTGTGTGTGTGTGTGTATGTATATGTGTGTGTGTGTATGTATATGTATATGTGTGTGTGTGTGTGTGTATGTATATATGTGTGTGTGTGTGTGTGTATGTATATGTGTGTGTGTGTGTGTGTGTATGTATATGTGTGTGTGTGTGTGTGTGTGTGTCTCTTAAAAGTGTCTTGTTGATTTTGGTGCTTTTTAGTGATGCAGCAATATCTAAGAGGAGTACAAAGGTTTCGTGATCTGACTGTTCGTAATCAGAGTTGATGGACTGTGAAGCTTACAGGTGCAAGAGAAAGTCATTTCTTTTCAGCCTTTTAGTGTGGCTTGGAATTCCTGAGGAAAATTTAATTTGAAGGTGATGTAACTGTCCAGGTTTGTGTAACTGGTTGCTGTTGGAGTGTTCTTTGCCTCAGCAATTTAAGGAAAGGGACGAATGGTGTAATACAGGTCAAAAAAAGTCAAATACTTTGTCCAAGCAGAACCAACCAAACCTTTTTATTTGTGGAAATCCAACAGAAGCATTCACAGGAAACCAAACTGTAGAAGTCCGTAGCAGAGTCACAGCACCGTCGTTATTGGCTGCATTGGCTTTGGGTAAAATATTATTAAAAAGTGAAATTGATTCGATGTTATGCAACATGAAGCCTTGCACTCTCGCCCTGTCAGAGTTTCTTAACTAAGTAAACAACTTTTTTCTCTCCATCACATCCATCATCTGGCACATTTTGTTTGTTACATAATTACACTTAACAGACCACCGTTCTTTCCAGTTCATTATTACCTTCTAAAATGATGTCATTATGAATGTATCTTACACTGTAGGATTTTATCTGAGCGCATGTTCTGTATCACCAGGCAGAGAAGCCTATTGACATCTTCTACATTTGGGTCCAAAGCAGCATTGCAAGATCTCAAAAGTCCAGCTCTCAATGCTTAAAGAGCAAAAGCCTTCACTCCTCTGCACTCCTTACAAACATACTGTACGTCTTCCCATCACCTCTACCACTCCCTGCAATCCTCTTTCCTCTCTCCTCTCTCCTCTCCTCTCCTCCTAGAGGCATAACAAATATAACTCAAGTAGCCACAAATTCACACTGCAAGCATATTGAGTTACAATGTGGTTTAAAAAACAAACAAAAACATTGTGCCAGTATCATGGGATTTTGCATGAAATGATTGTTTGTGGTTCCAAGTCATTGTGCTCGACGTTACAGCGCAGCAATCTGTGACACTGGAGATACTAATCTCACACAAACAGCTGCCAGTAGCTCTTATCCTACGATCCTACACACTATGCCGCCTCAGTTCTGTTAGAGCTGTGCTGACGAGCCGCCATCCACCTGTTGTGGAGAACAGCATCTCCTTAATAATGCATTCAAACACAGTGGAAATGCTTTCTCCAGCTCCGGAGATCAATAGATGTAATTTCACATGTTGGCATCCTGCCATGACTGCCTTTTCCGCCCTGATTTCTTACTCCCTCTCACCTGCTGCTGTGGCGACAGCCATCGGGTGGAAACATCCACTGCATTTTAGTTTTAAATCATTTTACATTTTCAACACCAAGGAGAGATTTGAGAGCTTTTAGAGGATTTTAGATGTTGTTCTGGCGCAGTTCTTGTGTGTTTGTGTATCAAGGAAACATTTTCTTATGCATTTGACAAATTTGGTTTGTTTATTTATTTTTTAAATGTCCCTTAATGTGAGGTTTTGAGAGAAGTATAGTTTTGGTACTACGCATTTCAAAATACCCAAGAAAAACCACAAAGGTAAAAATACAAGTAAAATAATTGTATAATTTTAGGGAATCCGGCAGCCATAGCTATTTTATTATTTTTATGACGGTGGCTTTGTCTGACCACTTCCTGTCTCTTACCTGTTTATTTTCTGTTCTTTGGATCAATGTTACACATTTCCTCTGTCAGTATTTTCTTGTATCTGAACATAAATAAAGTGGGAAAATAAGGTATTCACTGTATGTTCAAATTGAAAACGCAGTCAGCTGGATGGTTGCGTGGTTTGTCAGATTTCCCAAACAGTCGGCCTGATGCATCTATAAGAGCCATTGAACAGTGAAACTGATTCAGTCTCAGTAATTAGAGAATAAGGCTGCACACCTGCAATGTCAATACATGAACAGTTTGCCTGAGGAAGCTAAAGGTCACTGTAAACATGCCCGAGTGGCCATGGAGGCAAACGAAGAGTTCAGGAGTCCAGAGTAGTTTCAGAAGATGCTTCTTTTATTTTTAAAAGGTCGACCATCGCACCAACATTGACACCAGTATCTAGTTGCCTTCACTACCCCCCACACAAACAAAATGAGGCCCTTATATACACACCTGGTCCAGCTAATTGGACCAGCCCTGCCATCTACGGGTATGTATATTGCTAAACATATATGTATAATAAATATTTACCAGATTTTACCCACACCACAAGTATCTATAATAATGAACTAATTAGAATTCCTATAAATAAAGTAAATAATAAACACCATCATTTATCTAACTAAACACAGCAACACCTATTTTCACTTCCCCCTACCTGCTTCCTGTAGTTGGTATTTCCCGGAACTATAAATGGGTGTTCGAGCCCCCAGGGAAGTATTTTGCCCGAACACCCTGGGAAGAGGAAACAGGCAGAGGTAAGTTGTTGCAATATATACACGATAATGTTCTGCCACATAGACATTTACTACAGTCAAGTCTAATCACTTTGTCACTGACTGCAGTTGTCTGTTTGTTGGCAGGGAGAACAACAGGACCAGCTTTGTGTCCTAGCTGTGCACATGGCTCCCAGCATCCACAGTCCCACAATAAATACATACAATAAACATGTGTGTTCCTTGACTATCGCACCCTATCTCGCACACTATCCGTGGTCTAAGTAACGGCGGTGCGTCGTTACAGTCACCAACACTGTCGGTGTAACCATTATGTGTTTCTGGTGAATAATGGAAGGTATTTCATCATTTCTATTAACAAAAAGCCTCATTAGGCTACCTCGCCATACCAGAGTAGAAAACAGCTGCCATTTTGGGGTCACTGGAACTTTAGTATGCTGTGGCTGTTTGGAGCGAGGAAAATGTCAGGCAGTTACCAGCACAGTGTGAAATAAAATAGCCCAGAGAGGCTAATTAAGACAAAGATATTTGTACTCATAACTTCCCATCACTGCCCTGCTTTTGAGTCTTCCCACTTGGTCTCCAGATGGAGTTTTTCACAGTATGGTTGCTGTCCTTATGTTTTATTAAAATATGTGATTGAATTATTTTTTGCTTCTGCCTGAGCTGAGCGCCCATCTGAAATTGATGCAATGCATCATCTGACATTGGGATCATTTTCTGTGCCGATGTGACGGCGCTGTTCTCCCGCTGAAGATGATGAGTAAATATTTAACAACATGCACATAGAAGTCTGTTTTTTATCTCATTGCCCAGAACATGTCATGATTGGATACATGATCCCTAAATGTACTCCTGTGCATGTGCTTCTACATCTCGCTCATTCATCACTTAATTTTTCTGATCGGTTTTATAGTCCGAGTGAAGCCAATGCTGAGGTTCCTTAAACTTGCGTTCTTCCTAATGACCACCAGGGGGCAACTCCTCTGGCTATAGAAATAAGTCTGATTGTATAGAAGTCTGAGAAAATAACTTCTCACTTGATTTATTACCTCAGTAAACATTGTAAACTTTTCTTCTTCAATGCAGCATGATGTTCATTTAGTAAACGATGGTCCCATGTAGAGTCAAATAGACCATAAAGCAGGAGATGCTTTAGGGCGGGGCTACGTTGTGATTGACTAGTCGTTGCCACGCCGATGTCCAGTCTGGGTGTTCCTGTTTTTGTCTTACCTTTAACCCTCATGAAAGTTATTTGGGACATTTTTGGTTGCTTTTGACAATTTCACACGGCTTTCTTTACATACTAAATTTCAACATCATAGAAGATGTCCAACCTGTAATCAACAGCAGATATATGCTCATTTTACTCTACATGTGGGGTTATTGGCTATTTTTGTTTTTACTCACAGAAGGTAGGGAAACAATGAGGATAGAGTAAATAACATTCAAACTAAATAAATTAAAGGAGAACTCCACCAATTTTAAACATTATTTTCCAAGGAGAGCGCTACTTTGCCTGTGAAAAGGCTTCTATAAGGACGTCTCTGGCCCTGTGGAGACCCTGATGCCATAGTGATGCCATCACTTCGCTGCAGATGCATTTGAAGTACATTGTCATTATACCGACTATATCCCACTATAGATGCCTCTATGTTGCTGTAAGCCGTTAGAAAATGAGCTACATGTTCCTGACATCCATCAATAACAAGGGGAACTTGGTCTCTACAGCACATTGATTTCTCTTTGTCTTCTCATTGCCATTGCTATTGTATTTGACTATTGTTTCGGGATGAATACAAGCCACACCGCAGTGTTTCAGCACCTGAAGGGATGTTACATTTTGAATTAGGCCTCAGACATTCTCAGAATCGCATCAAAAACGGCCTTGTGGATTTGATTTCAATCTCAGCTCAGATTCCTTCAGCGCTGTTGAAGACCGGCTGCAGATTCTACAAACACTGTGCCGCTCACATTTATTGCTTTGAATCAAATTGTTGTCGCTTCAGAGAGGAAATCTTTTTTGAGCTACACATAGTGTGACCATTTTTACAGCAGTTTCGCAAATGGACCTTACACGTGGGCCATTATTAAACTTGCCCTAAATCCAAATTAGCAAAGCCTTTCAAAACTACTGCATGCACATGATTTATAGATTTTTATTTTTTTTTTCCCCTTTAGATCCTGATAATCCAAAATTGGTTTTCTGTTTTGCATACAAAGTGACAGAAGTGAAGGTTCAGCATTATACAAAATGATATGTAAATGTGATAAAATACCCTGGGAATTTAGACCACACACTGTAACTCCTGCATCGTCTGCTTCTCCGCTCACTTGAGAACTGGACAGACCCACATACAGACCCGTATTGCTGGGCCCGTTGCGGGGGAAGGGAGACCCAGAACCAGGACTGCGGAGGTCCGATTGTCAGACCCTGCTGCAGTAAAATGAGAGGATTTTTTTAAAGGGAATCTCGCGCTTCGAAACACTACCACGTTTGTCCACAGGGACCGCCAAAGTTCCTCGCAGTAGCTTTAAGTTCGTGACATTGTTTTGTAACGGCAGCGTTATTTACCAGCTGTGTGTGTTAGCACACTAGGTGACACATGTGTCGGTGTTTGTTCTATACGTTTGCGGCATGTGTTCATGACAGTGAGCAGCTAGTCAGGCTTGAGCAGTATGTGTAGGTGGGAGCCTCTCGGCTGTCAAAGAAGCTGTGGAAGCATGACGCGCTGTCAAGAGATGCAGTCTAATGAAGGGATGTACTCTTGCTGAACAACACAAAAGGAAAACTGACTGACTTGCTCAAGGCACCGTCTCTCTGCAGGAGAGACTGAAAACATCCTGCTGGATCACGCCTAGCAAGAGAAGTAAAGGCTTCTGAAGAAAAAGTTCTGCCTATTAAGATTCAAACCCACCCACACTGTGCTAGTAGACGGTAAGATTCCTGACTGTTTTACTGATCAACAGAAATTACAAAACTTACAAGACTTAAAGATTCAGTGAAATGTGAGATTCAGTGATGTGATGTGAGTGAGATTCAGTGAAATTATTGCCACCATGGTGGCAATAATGCACCAAGAAACGTAGGAATGTTGCAAAGAAAGGCAGTCCAGAAAAAAGTTGCTAACAGTTCACCATGAGGCTCGGTGCCAGGATTTCAATTTTGTCCTTTCCAATACAAAAGTTAAAACTGTTGTCTTCTTCAGCTGGTAGTCTTCAACAACAAAGAAATGACTGATGTCATGCTGTGGAATTTTAACACTTTTTTTGAAAATGTTTCTAAAACATTTCCAATGTGGAGATGGATTATTATTTGCCTGTGTGAGTTTGTCGGTTATT
The DNA here is from genome assembly GCF_004355925.1 of Anarrhichthys ocellatus. Classification (NCBI taxonomy): domain Eukaryota; kingdom Metazoa; phylum Chordata; class Actinopteri; order Perciformes; family Anarhichadidae; genus Anarrhichthys; species Anarrhichthys ocellatus. The sequence goes on along the minus strand of NW_022280056.1, from coordinate 525,761 downwards.
TATTACAACGACTTGTGATCGATCCAGACTAGTAGTTAAGAAGATATACAGGTGCTGGTCATATAATTAGAATATCATCAAAAAGTTGATTTATTTCACTAATTCCATTCAAAAAGTGAAACTTGTCTATTATATTCATTCATTACACACAGACTGATATATTTCAAATGTTTATTTCTTTTAATTTTGATGATTATAACTAAGGAAAATCCCAAATTCAGTATCTCAGAAAATTTAAATATTACTTAAGACCAATACAAAGAAAGGATTTTTAGAAATCTTGGCCAACTGAAAAGTATGAACATGAAAAGTATGAGCATGTACAGCACTCAATACTTAGTTGGGGCTCCTTTTGCCTGAATTACTGCAGCAATGCGGCGTGGCATGGAGTCGATCAGTCTGTGGCACTGCTCAGGTGTTATGAGAGCCCAGGTTGCTCTGATAGTGGACTTCAGCTCTTCTGCATTGTTGGGTCTGGCATTTCGCATCATCTTCTTCACAATACCCCATAGATTTTCTATGGGGTTAAAGTCAGGCGAGTTTGCTGGCCAATTAAGAACAGGGATACCATGGTCCTTAAACCAGGTACTGGTTGCTTTGGCACTGTGTGCAGGTGCCAAGTCCTGTTGGAAAATGAAATCTGCATCTCCATAAAGTTGGTCAGCAGCAGGAAGCATGAAGTGCTCTAAAACTTCCTGGTATACGGCTGCGTTGACCTTGGACCTCAGCAAACACAGTGGACCAACACCAGCAGCTGACATGGCACCCCAAACCATCACTGACTGTGGAAACTTTACACTGGACCTCAAGCAACGTGGATTGTGTGTCTCTCTTCTCTTCCTCCAGACTCTGGGACCCTGATTTCCAAAGGAAATGCAAAATTTACTTTCATCAGAGAACATAACTTTGGACCACTCAGCAGCAGTCCAGTCAGAGACGCTTTGACGCTGTCTGTTGTTCAAGAGTGGCTTGACACAAGGAATGCGACAGCTGAAACCCATGTCTTGCATACGTCTGTGCGTAGTGGTTCTTGAAGCACTGACTCCAGCTGCAGTCCACTCTTTCTGAATCTCCCCCACATTTTTGAATCGGTTTTGTTTCACAATCCTCTCCAGGGTGCGGTTATCCCTATTGCTTGTACACTTTTTTCTGCCACATCTTTTCCTTCCCTTCGCCTCTCTATTAATGTGCTTGGACACAGAGCTCTGTGAACAGCCAGCCTCTTTTGCAATGACCTTTTGTGTCTTGCCCTCCTTGTGCAAGGTGTCAATGGTCGTCTTTTGGACAACTGTCAAGTCAGCAGTCTTCCCCATGATTGTGTAGCCTACAGAACTAGACAGAGACCATTTAAAGGCCTTTGCAGGTGTTTAGAGTTAATTAGCTGATTAGAGTGTGGCACCAGGTCTCTTCAATATTGAACCTTTTCACAATATTCTAATTTTCTGAGATACTGAATTTGGGATTTTCCTTAGTTGTCAGTTATAATCATCAAAATTAAAAGAAATAAACATTTGAAATATATCAGTCTGTGTGTAATGAATGAATGAATATAATAGACAAGTTTCACTTTTTGAATGGAATTAGTGAAATAAATCAACTTTTTGATGATATTCTAATTATATGACCAGCACCTGTATGTTCTCCCAGTCATTTAGGACATTAGGCCTACCCACAATGCCATGCCTGGTGCTGATGGATATAAGCAACGTATTGTTTTGAATGTGTTATAGAATGCCTTTTAAAGTGTTTTATGAGGAATGAAGAATATTCTTGGTGAGAAAGACTTCCTGTTTTATTTTTTTTACAAAAAACTCCACATGGTACCCTCAAAGGATGAAGAGAAAAGGGTTCTTTTGATGTCGGGAAATTATCTATTTTTCAAGCAGAACCTTCCATATATAAATATATATATTATCTAAGGGTAACAGGTTCAGTCGGTACCAAAATAACACATTTATGTTTCATTCTGGCAGAAAAAAGAAGCCTGCACGCAATGAAGGAACAGCCACATGCCCACAGTCACGTACTGAAGTATCCGAGAGAAACCTCCATGTCTAACATCTTTTTGTGACACTGACTGGTGACGTAGATAATACGCTTGAGAGTTCACCTCATCTAAAGCCACCAGATCCCCCTCGTGTACTCGCTGAGGTCAGCGGACTTTCGGCTGCATTTGATTATTCCTCGTCAATCTCGTCAGTCCATAAGTATATTATTGTGAGTATCCGCGCTGTATGTGATGTCCCAGCAGGCACGCCATGCTTAGAGACTTCTGAATTACACCATAAGCGCAGGGATATATCTGTGATGTAACGTGGGAGAGGATAATCTGAGGCCATGTCAGAGAAGATGTATTGATCTTTCCGTACATCAAGGTCGCTTCCTCTCGCTATGTCTTTCCCTCTTAGTGTGTGTGTGTGTGTGTGTGTGTGTACACACAGATAGAGTACAGCCCACACACAAGAGACAAAGTGTCTGTAGCTGCTGAGCTGTAGAAAAGAAACGTTACACATCTGATGCTCTGTACAGTCACAGGGAGAGAAGGCAGGCATGATTTTTCAAGAAAACAAATAAGGGCGGCAAGATGATGAAGTTGTTGATTCACTTTTCAGCCTCTAAAGGTCAGTAATTGAGTGAATCACTCCGTAATGCTTGTCGATGATGCTGATCGCCAACCTGTAAAAATAAATCCCGCGAGTCCCGAGATGATGCATAAATCAGTGCTTCACAGCCTCTCGCACAACTTTGCTCTGAACTCTGTAACCCATCAAGTTCGGTGGGTGTGTGCGTGTGTGCGCGTGTGTGTGTGTGTATAATTTGTGTGAGCAGGATCAGTGCTTCCACATGAAGGCTCCCCTCCCCGAGCCTTTGCCGGAGAAGAAGCCTTGCATCTGTGTCGAATAATAAAAATTGTGTCAAAAAGTTCAGGCAAACATTTCTGTATCACTCTTAGTGGGGAACAGAGCTCAGACAACTGCAGCAATCTCTTGTTTCTTCTTAACCTCTCCTGTTGATGCGTCCACTGTTCTGGTCTCTGCACAGACTTAAATGTGGTATTGTACTATTTTCCTTCTCCAAAAAGAGTTTCATTCTCTTGCATTGCTCCATTTCTTCTTGGTAATGCAATGACCATTCCACACAGAAAACCACTATCACCACACACACACACACACACACACACACACACACACACACACATCTGTGCCAGGCCTTTCTCAGAAGAGAACCAGAGAGCCCCCTCTTACCCAGCAACATCAATAATACAACTGAAGCACCCTTCCACCTCCACCATCTGCTTCTAAAAATAGACCTCCTTTTTGGTTTAATATTTCATTTGCTCCTTCTATCTCTCCATCTCTCTCCCCTTTTCTCTATTCATTGTCTTTAAATAGGTGATGAGGAAACATGTCAACAGATGAGTCTCCGCTTCCCTTCCCACTTACTTTCCATCAACTTTTCTGTCTTCCCCAAAAACCCACAAACCCCATTTCTTAATTAAGAAACAGAGTGTCTTCACGGCCAAGTCGTGCCTCTCCTCAGGCCCCACAGTATGTCTCTGTACGAATGACCTCGGTGATCTCCGAGGACGGTGAAAAACTGACAAAATAAACTTCTCTCCCATTTGTGCGGTAGCGTTTCAATCAGTTCGTAAAGAGATGCCGATCTATATGGAATTAGTTCATCAAATGGCCACTGGAGGCTCCAGAAGCGAGTCAATCCTCCGGGAACCTTGTGTGATGGTGACGTCAGGGAGACCACGTCCATCTTCTGGTCTATGGATTTCCCATTCCCCCTGCTGATGCCTCACGTATTGTTGCCTGTAACTTCAGTGTTTTGATTCAGCAGCTTTTAAAAACTTAGCGCTGCATTCTTTACCCTGTTGGTCATGCATCCCACCACACAGCAGCTTTTAGGCATTTTTCTGTTTGCTAGCAGAGGAAAGTGACAAGGAGGCACCGTCACAAAATACAAGAGTGATGCATTGTTTTCCCCTCTGGTGTGGGCCGGACCTAAACACACTCTGTCTCTAATATACTATATATCACATATCACATATCATTAGACGATAAAATAAAATACAGAGTACATGTATCGCAGTGAATAGAGAGGGAATTCTGAAACATACCAACACGCTAAAAAAACATGGTCAACAAAACTCCTACCAAACATCAGCATTGTCATGGTTAGCATGTTAGCATACTGAATAGCATTTAGCTCAAAGCGTCAACAGCATTGCTGTAGATTATTATTCCTGTTTCCGTATGAGATCAAAAACTAGAAAGTGGATTTTGTGGCGAATATCATTAAAATCATTTCAGAATTATTAATAAGACACCCGAGCAATAGTGGGGCATGAGTAGAAAGGCAATAACAGTAGAGGAATTAAATCGCTTGAATCTCATTCGATTTTTATTAACCAAGAAATTTTGCTGCGTGATTTAAATATCTTTGTTCGATCCAAAATTCACTCTAAAGATCCCCGTTTCTTCTTTTTCCTCGGGCCGGCTTCATTCGTTTAGTTGCCAAAGAAGTTGTCAAAGTACAAAGAAGTTGTCCTTGCGTTGTGTTAAGCAGTAATTTCTAAAACAAGGTGACAGCATTTACCATAATCAGTGTTTGAGCTTTAATCCGTCATCGGCGAGCAGATTCAAGCAGAAGGGAAATGCTCACTGAGACGAGTTGATCCGTTCAACCCTCAGTCAATCCTGCATCACACGTTTCTCATAAACAATTCTCTCCCCCCCCCCCCCCCCCGAGCGAGTAGAAGTTCCCGCTCACGTGGGAAGTGATCTTCAGAGGCGGTTGAGTGCATCTTAACCGCTGCTGAGTGTCTTTAGTACTGCGGTTGATGTTGTGTTCAGGCTGCTTACTCTGACCCCACCTGAGACTGGAGGAGAGGAGCGCTGTGCTGAGCGTTGACTTTTATCACATAATGTGTTCTAAGGGAGCACATAGGTACCTGCTGGTGGACCCGGCCGTGTTTACCCATCGCTGCATTCATTTGTAATGCGTGTCTTTTCATCTTAGCGGGTTCCTCTCTAATAAGCAGCGCTTGTATTTATAAAAGCACTTGATAGAATAATCAAAACAGCTGGAAACAAAAATATTTCAGGCCAGAAATCACAGAACATAATGTCAGCGACACATTTAATTTCTTTTTCAACACAATGAAGAATGTCATGTTGACGATTTTAGCAGCATTACAGTTTAGCGCTCCCTTTGCTCATCACTCATGTCTTTTTAGCCCTTTGCTCCGATACATTAACTTCAAACAACAGTAAACAGCGGATTAATTCTCGTTGTTTTTGCCTCATAAATCATTCCAGGTTCTTGTTTTAGGATGTTGAACATATTTTCACAGCCACAGTGTAATGAGGTGTGCAAATTGTTTTTGGCAGGCAGGATTACAGTAGTGTTTGTTCAAGGCCACTGTATCACAACAGCTCACTGTAATGATGATGGAGGTTGTTTTTACTAGCGAATATGGTTTGAGCCATGTTTACAGCGGAACGCTTTACTGAATCCTAAATTAGGCTGTGGCAGAAAGGGCAGAGCGAGATTTGGTTTTCTTACATAAAAAGGCACAACATTGCAGTGTAATTCTTCATGACGACTTGAATTCAAGCACCGCAGCCTTTATGAGAAATATCCAAGTTTGTTTGTTCTATAAAATGGTCTTTTGATTATGAATACTTTTTTTAAAAATGATTTGAAAAAAGTTTGTCAAGCCAGAATATCTGAAGTATAAATATCGCTGCTGCAGCTACAGGTTTGTGATGCCAGTGGGGGATTTTCAGAAGCACTGGATCCAGTCTAACCGTCTTCCTACTTTAAAATCAATCGCAGCATAAAACCTTCTGCTCTCAAAGGGCTGAATTCCTCACTCAAGCTTCTCTTTTCTCTATCAGTAACCTCAGAGACATCTCCCTGTTAGCAAGCAGAAAGTTTCAACACTTTTAAAATCACATAATATATATTTCCTGTCAGAGTATTCATCATATTCTGGCAGAGATACTTTCTGACAACAGTTTATACAGTAACTGATCTGGTGTTAATGCGGAGACTCACTTTCACCATGATGAGTGGGCGGAGGCGTGCTTCCCCCTCGGCCTTTAAATCACATCAGCGACGCCTTTTTAAAAGTTTTGTCAGTTGTAAACAACTGATTCATGTACGGTGACTTCTTTTGGATGCTTCTGAGCTCTGGAGCAAAGACACCCAAACAGAGCGAGTTGAATTAATTTGCAGTTTACACAGCTCAGTGAATGCAGGATATGTGAATTGCTTCAACTCTTTATATTCTGGAAGTAGAAACATAGAAACATGCAGACTAAACAGGGCTCATTAGGACTGTGTGCTAAAAATCTGTTTATATACTACTAATTTCAAACAGCAAACTTAATTCTCCAACATCAAAAGTCCTGTAGTTTGTATACGACCACCACCTAACCCAACCACCCGCTCACCGCTCGCGTGCGGTACAAGAATCTAAAAAAACAAAGCAATGATTTGGTTTATAAATGTATTTTTTATAAGGTTTGTGTGACACAGTTTGCTAATAAATCCTCCCTGCCTTATTATTGAACCCTGTTGTCCCCTCTGTGTCCTAGTTCTCTCTCCGGTGATGGGTGGGAGACACAAAGAAGGTGCGAGACTGCAGACCTTCAGGACATTTGTCGTCCGCTGGGACCGGGACACGCACGTTTTGCCGGTGATCAATGGAGACAACAGTGGTAATGGCTTTAACAGCCGAGCAAGGAGGGCGATCAGTGGCGATCGATCCCAGCAGCCAGCAGTGTGTGTCCGAGTCAACGGTAATGTTTCACTGATTTCTGGGACCCATGTGGTCCGTAGCACAAGCAACGTATCACACTGGGTCAGTCGGAGCTCTTGATTATTTAGTACCCCTCTCTTTCCAATAGCTTCCTTCCTTTCCTCTTTAACCCCATCTTCAATCAGCTTGGGTTAATTATTGTTCATGATGTTTCTGTTTGCCCATTCAATTTTCCACTGCAGGCGCAATTGGCTGCAGCAGAGAGACCAAGCAAACACAGGAACTAGATTCCATCAGTGTGCTGCCTTCTTGTTTTTAGGCTTTGTTTTGTACATTTGCTCAACAAGAAGTTTAATTACATCAGGAGTTCAGAGAGACGCTGGCTGATTGTTGGTAGCTCCAAAGCAGGAGTTTTATCTCTGAAAGTTCTTGGATGTTTATGCTTAGACAAATACTGAAAGCCGTGCTCTCCCGGTAGATTTTACAGGGCACTGCCGTATTCTCCAGTAGTGCATCTTCACAAACGGCCCGCGGGTACTTTACATGCACATAAAACAGTGCCTCTATATTTACCCTTTAAAAGCCCTGCCAGTTCTGCATGCAGGATGCTTCTATAGCTGTAGACCAGCTGCTTCTTTAAAGTGGACAAAATGTACTTTGCCATTTTGGAATAACAGTGTACCCACATGATCTCTTTGTCAAATGCCTTCCTGTTACAAAGCATTTGATAACTAGGACATTCTAGCATACTCTGGCTCTCAGTACAGATGAGATCAGGTTCTAACTTTAAGTTAAGTTTAAGTGTTATATGGGAGAATAAGCCTCTTTGTAACTTGTCTTATTCGGTAGCTGGTGTAAAACACATTGGTTTTATTGTATTAGCCTCAGTAAAGCTGATTTAATGTAGCTCTCTGCACCAAATACTTCACTTTACACTGCTACGGTCTATTGATGTCACATTGGCTTTGTGTAAGACAGGCCATCTATTGAACTTGAATATGCCAACAGGAATATAGAATGTCTCTAAGGCCCAGCCACCCGCCTACACTGGAGACACACCTCGGAGCTCAGCAGCTGTCAATTCAAACTCAATGTGCCTCACAGGTGCCAGCTCCGCTCTGCCTCTTCTAAGCCTTTGTGCATTGATGAAAGCAAACTGCCTGCCTGGGATTCAAAATGCAATACTGCACATTTCTGCAAAGTCAAACTGACCAGTCTCTCAACTTACTGATGGTTCAATATTGTCAGAGGGCTGAGCTCGCACTAAAAGCCCAGCAGCGTGAGTGCATGTTAGAGCGTACAGCATGTGCAGTACTGTGTGTGTGTGTGTGTGTGTGTGCTTGTGTGTCAGTGTATGTGTGTCAGTGGCTGACGCATGCGATTGCTGGCTTGAGATGGTCAAGGAGCAGTGATGCAGCAAAATGAACGCGCCATAGTGTACCTTCAGTCACGTGTTTCTGATCCACGTAGCAGCTACGATTCTCTGCCCTCTGTCCTTTGTTTTCATTGTCTGGATGAAATACTTTTAATATTTTACACGGCTGTTGACCTTATCCTGCCCCGCCCATTTTTTTAATTGCGGTTTGCGAGCATTTGCATTTGTTTTTACGGTTTGGCGCTATTAGCGCTGTAAACCATCAGAAATCAGAAACTGTAAAAAGTAAGATTACAAAATGATGCAATGCGGAGACGCCGTAGTTCAGGCATAGAATAAACTCAATAGTCTCTTGATGCCACATCTGCTTTGTGTTCCAATCGATTGACTTGAGTATTTTAACATTGTGCATTCTTTGTTTCATGACTAAGTACCTGCAAAACAAATGACATTCCCATCAGCCTTAACTGTACTGAGTTAAGTGATCTGTAGCAAATGTTAGCATGCTAACACGCTTAACTTAATACCTGCTTAACATCATCACATTAGCATTGTACGTGTTAGCATGTTAGCGTGCTGACGCTGTGTCAAGTAGCCTCATAGAGCTTCTAGCATGACTTTGGACTCTTAGTCTTGTTTAAACAACAATATTCCTCACTTCCTCCCTTTTCTTGTTATCTCTGTATTATGCAAGATGCAATAATTGATTTTTACAATTATTGTTTTTTAAACAAGAACTATGTTTACACAGGAATAAGACGTTAGTAAGCTGGCTGGCCCTCTGTCTCTGCTTTTCTACATTGAGTTAAGAACAAAAAGTTTTACTACTTAGATTACTTTTTTTAAATGAAGGATATTAGAGCACAGCTCCTGTAGCGTTACTTTACTCCAAGAACCAGAATGAGCAATGTGAGCATATTACCCTCAGTGCTTGAATTAGGTTATCCACCCGTTAAAGTTTGTTTTTTGATGAATCGTGTTCACTGCAAATAGAAGTAAACCAGCTGGCAGGAATAAGACGAATGTCCAGAAAAGTTTCAAAAAGTATCATCAACACAGTGATTTTTCTCCCCACTACCCCGAGCAGCGTTTCAGCTCTGAGCTATAGTGACTAACTGTGTCTGTGTGAGCGGGCATCTGTGTGTGCTATTCAAGGCGGTGCGGTCGCAGTGCATGGCCCGCTGTGTCTGTCTGATCTCTGGTGGGAGAGCTAGCCCCGGCTGAGTGGTCATGACCCTTCCACATATAGTGGAGGGGGTGCAATGGAGACGGAATGGCACTGAGCACAATGCCCACTCTTTAATATCAGCAGCTAATGCATTTGAGGGAAGCACCTGCTGGGGAACGCTTTCATCTCATGTCTGGAAAATGACCGTGGTCATTGTCTGGATCTGTCTGTTTGATGGTTACTGTATGAAAATGGGTGTGTTTTGAATAGCGGCACAATTGTATCGCATCAAAACCTTTCCCTACAGGGAAAATTGTATTTTTTTTGTTTTCAAGTGCAGAGTAAAAGTAAGTGGGTGGCCAAAGAGCGACCCTGTGTGCACTGTTGGACAAACTGCTCTGACCCATCCTGACCTTCTCCATCCACACTATCTTCTATCTCTTCTGACCTATCTCAGCCTAGCGATTTGTGTTCGCTTCCCGCTGCTTTGTTTATCTGACCCAAGCTGTTCTCGAATCCATCAGGAAGACTTCACTCCGCTGTCTGCTCTCGTTTCAAATGGACAAATCTTCCATGGCCACCGAAAATTGCCAATCTTTCTATGTGAAAAACACCTCCGGCAACACATTAATCTTGACTCCATGGAGAAGTCTACATCGTCACAGTTTTGGACTACGACATTCAGTTCCTCAAATAACGAGCACGTTGCTACCAGTGTTTTATCATCATCAGTGATTATTGTCTTAGCAGCATAGTTCTTGCCTGGTTTGATGGAGCTGGCGTAATGGCTGTTGTACATTTTTAATTGTTACCTTTATCTGTCCCTGTCTTTAAAGGTCATCCTCTTCTTAGCGGACAGAACATGTTTCTGACTTCGTGGAGTGAATTTCAGACTGTCAAACCCAGCATGTTCCTGTGCAGCTCATATGGCAGCACAGAGCAAAGTGTCCTTGAAACATATGCTCCATCTCCAATTAAAGAGGCCCTCCAGAAAGGCCCAAAGTAGCCCAAAGCGTATACCCTTAATTAAAGAAAACAGTCCTCATGTTCATATAACTGGTTGTCGATGCTGCGCTTACTACCCAGGTCAAGAGATATTAATCATGCGATGGGAGACTGTGAGTCTACCATCTATTGCGGCATTCTACTGCATTCTCTATCATAAAATAACAATAAAAGAATACTTGCCTGAGAACAGGAGAAGAGACTGGATAGAAATAACAGAGAGAACCAAAGTTTCTGGTGATGTCAGCTCAGTCAGAGGCTGAGCTGAATGTCCGATGTGTCACACCAGCTGTCACATTTTATACAAATAACTAAATATTAAAAAATAGCTGTCGTGCAGCTTGGTGTCAGGAATCATTCAAAGGTTGTTGACACTTTGTTGTTCTGTAACGTAACTTTTGCTGCAACCCAGTGTTTTCCTGGGATTGTTTTTCGAGGGCATCTGTGGAAAGTTTGTCTTGGAATTAGAGAAGAAACGTGGCGTCTCTGATTAGAACACGAGGAACTGTGGCACAAAGCGAGGCACCCCAGATGCATGTTGTTAACCCAGATCCTCGTTAAATCAATACTGGGGCTTGGACTTCATAAGTCTCCTCTTTCTCACTGACAGGCTACCTGAGCTCGATACGGTTGTTTCTCTCCATGTGGAATCTTATACTTTGCCTGCATCTGACAACACAAAGGCTTTAATAAGAGCCTTTCTGTAAACGAAGGTATGGTGGTTTACATTTAGTCTCATTTCTCAGAATGTTAGATGTAACTTTTAACGGCACTAATATGTATGAAAGGTGCTATACAATTAAAGTTTGATTGATTGATTGCAGAATGCGTTATGTATCCGGAGTAGCTTGTTATTGATATCTGTGGTAAAACAGATTTTAGACTGAAATATAACTCTTTCTGTGAGAGAAAGAACTCTGGATAGATCCTGGAATGTGATCGTAAGACGTGTGATGCTTTTTAGGAATCATCGGCAATAAAGCAAAAGGAGCTGCATTCACTTACTACTCCGCAGCTTTTTCCAGATCTGTTCCAAGACGAAAGACGTTATTTTTACGGATCAACGGCAACTTTACAGAGCTTCCAAGAATCCGCTTGTCTTACCACTCAGAGGTATAAAGGAATGGCCTTGTAGGCTGAACACATCGATACAAACCACAGAGCTGATCCAACATGATGCCATGTGCATGGTGAGCAAAATTTGATACAAGCAAATCCATTCAAAATTGACGAAATGTCATCAATAAAACCTGTAGAGCCCCACTGCAGCCCTTGTAAGAAGAACAGAATCAAAACGTCTACCACGGACAGGAGTAACACCGCTGAGGTCTCCAACAGCCTCCGTCCTGACTTTACTATTCTTCAGAGTATCTTTTCTAAATCAAGTAAAACATTCCGTGGTGGAGTCATCTACATTTATACAAGCTTGAGCCGTGCGTTTTCACATTAACATGCACCGTCCTTCTGTTTATTCATGAGTTGGTGTTTCCATCCAGAGTTTTCCCAGAAGAGGTGGGAAGAGTTACACATGCAAAAAGGAAAATGTAGCTTATAGCGAGAATTGACATATTATTCCCCCCCCCCCCCCACTTCTCTCTCTCACTCTCACTCTCCCTGAGGTTATGTCCAACCCAATGTGGAGGACAGAGCTGTGTTATTAGTGGAGGGCTGTCCTCGTCAGCACAGATGTGTGTGGGTTGTGCTCTGTTGATCCTCTGAGATGCCGTCGAGCAAACGCCTCTCCGTCACCTCTTATCTGCGCTTCACACGCAGCTGGAGGCAGAACAAACAGGCGCAGAACTTCTAGCCCGTGACATCGTTATTTGGAAACTTCTGAAAAAGCGCTGATGTGGCATTTGACTCACTACGTATTGCTGGTGCAGTTGCCGGATGACAAATTCTTCACCACGATTTGAATCCACCCACGGCTCAAGTCACCCATGCAGTTTCAACAGTGTAATGATGCACAGGTCGTGTTTTTCCAGCATGAGCATACAGCTTCTTCAGAGAGTAAAAAAATCTCTCTCTTTCTTTAGAATTAGATTATTTAGCAACCACAGTCTGTAGATAAGAAGTGGACGTAGTCACTGGGAAATTACCCGTTGGGTTTTGGACCGCCGTTTTGAAGCCCCAAGTTTAGCATTTTGGCCGTCGCCATCTTGGTTTTTGGCCGTCAGCATTTTTATTTTTATTTTTGCAACCAGAAGTGACATGAGAGGGTGGAGCGAAGTACAATCGAATGCTGAATAAGACATTTTTAGGAAACCAAAATGTAAAACACAGACAACTCCTGACACACTGATGGCCAGTAAATAATTCTAGGACTTCTCATCTCTGCTGGTTTTCTTTCATATCTTACCGGTGTGTTTGTTAAAAAGGTAACCAGGAACCCTGCTTTCAGTCTTGTGCAGCACCAGGTGTGTGTTAGTGTGCAGGATGTTTGTGATGACGTGAAGTATAGAGGACAGGAGGCCCGTGAACTGTCCACAGCCCAGATACCAGATGCTGGTGTTACGTGGCAGAGGCCAGCTGGAGGGATCAACGGTCTACATAGCAGCTCGTCAGATAGGACGGCTTAAAGCGGTCCGGCAATTAACCTGCGAATGTAGCGGAGATCAGAGATGACTCGACTCATTGTATCTACCAGAGGGGATGTTTCATTCACCTCTTGTGGGTGTTTGGAAACCAAAAAGTCCTGCAAATTACTACAAAAAAATACAAAAAACAGGTTGTTTGGTTCAATGATGCCGCCATCGGCTGTTTTTAAAAATATAACTGATCTTTCACAGCTATGACTCAGGTTTGGTTAGGTTGAGGCACAGAGCAGGTTGGGTACCAGCATGTTTTTTCTTGAGAGGACAGACTTTTGGAAACAAATGATGCATTTAGATTAGTCTTGTGTGGCTAGTAGAGGACGACATTGGCTCTTGATAACGAGACCTCGTGTGACTTGAGATTGGCCCATGAAAAACATAGCAATAGATAAATAGTGAATACCAACAACTTGGACTAATGACTGTATTTCTTCTCATTCATCGCTGAGGCAGAGCCAAACAGATCACATCACATCAGCAGCAAGCCAGGTCTTAACTAGCTGTGTCGTTTGAGTGTGTGGGTGGGTAAAAAGGTCAAAAAGTGTCATTGGGGTCAATTTGATCTTGTCTGTGGAACAATTTTATGTGAGATTGAAACTGGGGCAACAATGCCTGTCGAGTTGTGCTGTAGCAGGGCCGTAGTTTAGTCATGATGTAGCTATTCTCATCCTGTAGCCTATTCTGAATTTCCAAAGAGACGGTTCAATCAATGCTGTCTGCCAGCGAGCCCACTGCAGGTCTTCATGTGGAGGATGTGGGTGTCACAGTGAACTGCTCACTCTCACCCACTAATGCGCGTATATGAACTTGACTCATTCTTATAACATCACTCTCCTCCTTCTATCTGCATCGGAGCCACATAGCTGAGAAAAGAAAGGCTTGCTGCACTGCAACTGAATCACAAGAGGAGCTTGTGTGGTTTCTCCTCCAATGTAATCATCAGAATCTCCACATATTATCACGCTCCTCCTCTGCTCCTACAAAGCTGCACGTGTGTTTAGCATATCAATGCTATGATGCAGTTTACCTCCGTTATAGTTTCACACTCCCCTGAGTCATGTGACGGCAACCTGAGCTGCCAGTTTTTATTCTGCAGTGCATTCGTTCAACCTGGTTTTTGCAGGAGAGCTGCCATGCGGATTGATTATTCAGCCCTCTGACAGCTGGACAGAGACACACAAACCTCATGTATATCTTTTTATTCCTGCAGCCCAACAGCTGTCGGCCTTTCCCTCTGGATAATCAATCAATTCACCGCTGATAAAAAAAATGTATTTCGTTATTTCAGGTTGTTTTTTTTCCCCCTCCTCACTGTGGAGGCAGTGTGTAAATCATTACAGGAAAAGTGAGCAAGCAGAGAGAGGAAAAAGACAGGTGGAGGGAAAAGAGAGAGCGAAAGGGGGTGACATTCACTAGTGGGTGAGAAAAAAAATGAAATAGAAGAATTGATGGGAGAGAGAGAGGCTGGCTGTCTGAGACGCAGTGACGGAGAGAAGGTCAAGAGGATGAGGGTCCGCGGCTTCACAAATTATAGCTCGGCTCGTCGTTGCCGTCTCCCGATAATTTGCTGCCCCGAGGGGAGCGGGAGATCGGTGGTGATTGCAGTGGATAGATATGAGAGGGGAAATACGTATATTATGGACTTTTCTCTGGCTTTCAGGGGCAGATCTATAAAGAGAGTGCTTATGGGAGGTGAGCCTCCACCATCTCGCACACTCGCAGGGTTCAGAATACATGAAGTTTATAAGGATCAGCGTGAATGGAAATAAGAGACATAAGAGTATTTTCTCTTTGACACATAGTGCTGTATCTCAGTTACATATATCTTACATTTCTTAGTGGTGTCTCTGTTTCTATCCTATTTTTCACGTCATGCAGTCTTGACTCCTTGCTGTCTCTGTAGTCATGGTAACCTTTACATCTGTGTCCCTCACTTCCAGGAGTGCAGTAATACAGAGATGCTGTTTGTATTGTTTCATGAGAAAGCTTCTCCGTCAGCTACACTAAGCCTCATCTTCTAAGTGGTGTGATGACGAGCGCGTCGGCCTGACGTCGGCTTCGTGGTCCGTCGTCCTGTCGCAGGACGTCGCACGCTGACAGCAGCTCCTCGACAGCAACACCGATCACCTCGGATTCTAAAAATGAAAACATGTAAGAGAGTAAAGAAACATACGTGGAGGTGGTTCTTAGTCAACATAATTTGAATCAACATCTGGCTCCCAGACACAGATGGAGAGGCTTCTGGGTATTGCCAGAGAGGCACATTGTACAACCGCAGCACCTCCTTTTGTGCTATGAATCATGTGAGGCACTTCCTCTGGAATACATCTTCACAGGCAAATTGTAAATACTCTTGATCTCCACTAATAGAGGGGGAGGAGGTGAGGCATGATACTGTATTTAGCAGCTCCATAGGAAGACATACAGTAAGAAGATTATGATAGAAAGATTTCTTTAAAGCAACATTTTCTCATTTGTATCTTTTATTTTGGAGGTGCTAACTCTCATCCCCGCCGCTTCACACTCCGCTGCAAACCGCCCCAGTGAATGCTGGAGGTCACGATCCGAGGAGGCTAACAGGACCACATCATCTGCAAACAGCAGAGAGGCTCCAAATCTGAGGCCATGGTGCTCTGCCGGAAACCGGTGGATTGCTCCCTCCAGGTGGGGACGGAGTGCCTACCTCAAGCGAAGGAGTTCAAGTATCTCGGGGTCTTGTTCACGAGTGAGGGTAAGATGGAGCGGGAGATCGACAGACGGATCGGTGCGGCTGCAGCAGTAAAGCAGGCACTGCACCGGACCGTCTTGGTGAAGAGGGAGCTGAGCCGGAAGGCAAAGCTCTCAATTTACCACTCGGTCTACGTTCCTACCCTCACCTATGGTCACGAACTCTGGGTCGTGACCGAAAGGACAAGGTCGCGGCTACAAGCGGCCGAAATGAGCTTCCTCCGTAGGGTGGCCGGGCTCAGCCTTAGAGATAGGGTAAGGAGCTCGGTCATCAGGAGGGAGCTTGGAGTCGAGCCGCTACTCCTTCGCGTCGAAAGGAGTCAGCTGAGGTGGTTCGGGCATCTAATTAGGATGCCTCCTGGACGCCTCCCACTGGAGGTATTCCAGGCACGTCCAACTGGGAAGAGACCCCGGGGAAAACCCAGAACATGCTGAAGGGATTACATCTCCCAGCTGGCCTGGGAACGCCTCGGGATCCCCCAGAATGAGCTGGAACATGTTGCCGGTGAGAGGGAGGTCTGGGTCGGCCTGCTTGGCCTGTTGCCACCGCGACCCGACCCCGGATAAGCGGAGGAAAATGGATGGATGGATGGATATCTTTTATTTTGTAGCTTATCTGGTCCTTTGGTGCATCCCAACTTGATTTTGTGTTCTCCCGACTAGGGATTGGTATTATAGATGTGTTTGTCTGTGTTGCATTGTAGCTGGATACCAAGAAACGTCAGATCTATAACAACACAGATGACACTCTGCAGCAGTTCAACATAATACAATGTTCTCATGAATGGAAACGCAACAAGAACCGTCGTAATATAGAAGTGTATGCACCTGTGATGTTGTGTGCATGATGATGAGGTCGGCTATAATGGCATCATCAATTGATAATGTACGCTGTTAAGTTCTACATTTACAAATCTGTTATTGTTACTCTGACATTTTCTCTCAATTTGACTTTCCCTCGTGGTATCTAGCCATGTAGATAGAGAGAGGAGGATAGAAGCGCTTTATGAATCCGTCATTGTGATAGTTTAAGGTGTTAATATCCTGCGACGGATTTGCTTGTCGGATGGTCGAGCAGCACCTGAAGCCACATCTCATCACACCTTTCCACCGGCAGAGCAGGGAGGGCAGACAGTTTTTGCAACATCATGAAACCGACTGTCTGACGTTCACACCCACTTCAAGCCGTGAGAAAGTAAGCAGGTTTGAAAATTCCTTTTTTATGCAACTCTTTCTCTCTGCGACAGCCGACTTTCCTCTTCGCTCTTCGAGTGTGGCTGTTTGGAAAACAGCTATAAACACTTTTTGCTGACACGTCATCCCAACACGTTACCAGCTTGCCTCCGCTCGCCTTTTAGTTTTATTTCTCCAGGTTTTGAGATATTTGTCTCTGACATTTCTCCCTCCACACACACACACACAATACATCTGAGGTTAATAGAATCTCACTTCTGCTGCTCACAGTGTTGAAAAAATCTGGTCTAAAAGGACTTGAGTGTTGTTGGTTCTGTAGCTCTTGATGAGTCGTGATGTTTGACACTGAAGCGTGCGTGTTTGTTCTCCGTAGTTCCTTTACGTGTCCTTGCCCTTTGTCTATCCTCGTCGGGAGGCTTGTAACAATCGCTGAGATCTGCGAGGGCATCGCTGTAGGTCAGCCGTTCACAGGCACTCAGCAACAAGGTCCAGAGAGTGATGGAGTGTCCATCTGCTCAAATCTATTGAACATGTTGACAAGCGATTCATTTCTCTGCTTTCTAGACGTTTGTTGGTAATAGACAGATGCCTCCAGCCCTCGACAAAGACATGAATGTCAGCTGATATCGGGGTCAACTGAAGTATGAAATGGTGTAAGTAGGTCAAAGTGTGTGTGTTTACATTTACATGACAAATTGTGTGTCCCTGTACGGATGCTGATATATGACGGGATATGTGTTCAATGTCACTCAGTCCTCCATGTTCCGTCACGGCAGCTTACCTGGGGTTGCTTTGTCTTTGTTTAGGAACAAACAAATCAAATCGTCGTAGGGCTGGTGCACCTCGCTTCATTAACCCCGTCCCGTCCCGTCCCGTCCCCGTCCCAGCTGCAGACAGACTCATCAGCGGGAACACACAAACTCTCAGTGCGCACACAGGAACACACCCTGAACCAGACAGCTGAGCTGACTGTAGCACATTGCCACACACTGCTGGTCCCTCATGGGTGCTCTTATGTACCGTCGCCCCGGGGCCTGACTCAGCGAGCTGCCGGCCCCCGACGCTCCCCATCGCCGCACCTGGATGCAGCTCGCGAGACCGTATCATGTTAATTTATTTCTCCCGGCGAAATGTAATTATTTCACATCAACGTGCTGCTCTCCCCTGGAAAATTTGTTTTGCTATCTCACAGATATCTGCAGACCCAGAGAGATAGCAGCTTTTTTAATAGCTGGAACTCTGCTGCTGACGCTGGAGCAGAATTAATGTGCTGCTCTGTGGTGTGTGTGTGTGTGTGTGTGTGTGTGTGTGTGTGTGTTATGGTGTTGGTGGTGTTACGGCTTATTTGGCGGAGGCTCGTACCGTCCTCTTGGCTGGCAGGCTGACATGCTCCTGGAGCAGATGGTGCCGGCTGAGAACACGAACACTGCCATGCCCTTGGATGGGACAGGAAATCTCTCCTCCCCTCATTTCCTTTCTTTGCCTTTCTCTTCCCTTTCTTCTCCCCACTCCCTTTTTTTTTTTTTTAATGGAACTGTGGGACAAGTGAAATTAAGCATGCGGCTTTACATTTATAGCCATTTCAGTGCAATAAATATGCTAATAGCCCAACATTTTTACTATGTGTGTCCTCTGCTTTGTCTGGAGTTGGTTTGTTTCAGTGTCCCATTGCTAATCTGCTAACCTCTGACCTCTGGGAGAAGCTGTAAGCATGGCTTACCCCTTCATTAAGCCTGTCTGTCCATGTCGACTATTACTGCTGGTAGTTAACCCTGGGCTGCACATGTGACCAACCTACAGCAACTTTCTCCCCAGATGTCACAGCAGCCCTCTTTCTGACACAATAGTGATGCATTAACTGCCTGCGACTGGGTGTCTGGTCGTGCCCCGTCTGGCCTCCTGGTCTGGTTCGGCCATCACGCCGCCCACTCACCTGTCTGCTCCGACGCTGTCCGTTTACCTGCAAATCACTTTTTCGTCCTGTAACGTGGTGATCCGTGTGATTTGTTTTTCCTCCTGTTCCCATGGACCCGTCAGTCTGGCCTACTCTCTGCATCCTGTCAGCCACATGTCTCCATTTTCATAATTTGTTTCGTCTACCTGCCTGTCATTGTTAACAGGGGCCGATTGACTCGTCTCTCCGTGGGGACGGCATCCATGCACCACTTTTAGATGACAGGATGACACATTTCCGTCCGTTTCGCAGTGTGATATTTTCATCACTCCGCTCCGTTTTGCGGCGCGATCCGTTTGTCATTGTGCTGAGTTGATTGCAGCCATCAGTCATGAGTACCCACTGAGTTTTCATTATCCTCTAGCTCTCGGTGCATTTATGTCTTTTGAGACCTCCGATGCATTTAACAACACAAGAGTCAAGAGCTGAGCGGGAACCAGAGCGTCCAGAGGTCAGTGTCCGCTGTGCTCAGACTCTGGCTGTGTGTGGGGTGTCCATGTTGATGTGTGAGTGTGTGAGGTCTTTGATACTAATCCACTGTTAGTGGACACAGAAGGGATGAGCTACAGAGGTCATCAAATGGAGAGATTATCGCTCCAGACAGACAGTCTGATTCAAAAAAAAAAAAAAAAAAAGCACCCAGAGAGAGAAGTGATGCTATTTGTAGAGTGATGTTCAAGGTCCAACCTGAGGCCAGATGCACTCAGCTCTGTGTGGAGTCACTCAGGTCCTAAAAAGTACCTGTGTGACTTATTATTGTGAGTTATTGGTAGTTCATCATCGTCAAATGTAAATGATTTTGGTCGGTGGTTCCAATCACATAAAAATAGTAAAGACAAATAAACCTCTAAATTAAATGTCTTGCATGGCTAATTCAACACTGTCGAGGATTATGTACCACTGATATAGTTTACACTGCTCATCTCAAAACACACAAAGTGCTTCTCACTTAAAGTGAAGTGAAATGATTATGAACGTGGGAATAAAATGAGAAAAGAAACAACACTTTCATTTTTCAAATGAAAAGTTAGAACACAAACTTTATCTAAAGTTGTCAAACTTTAGATAGATGTTGCAGCGTGACAGAGTTAAGTCCTCAACTTAATGACTCTACTTGTGTTACTATTACAGCACAATTTGGCATTCACCATTTCTCATAAAATGGCAACTGAGGCCACAGTAGCCACTGTCTGCTTTAATGAAAATAAAAAGAATTGAGAAAATTAGTCTCAAGCACAAAAAACATTATTTTAGTTTATTAGATTCCATCTTTCATCTTATTTTTCCACCATATTGCATTACGTATATCACATTACTTTATATCTGTTTTTAAAGAATGGTCTGAAGCGTACGAACACCCGTTTATGTGAGACATTAGGTCCCCTGGAGTCTGACTTCAGTGCTGTGTTTGGGCCGCTGCATTTCCTGCATAAGAACATGTCAACAGCAGCTTGTCAAGAAACCCTTTCAACGTCATTTTTTTTTAAATACTTCAAAAGACCTTTTGAAAGCTTCCTTTCGTTGCTTGTTATCTCTGGAGTGGCTGCTTTTCACTACCTGTTAAAAAGATCATAAGGAGTCTGTTACTGTCAGAATATCCGATGCACGAAATACTAAAGTGTGGTTTACGCTTGTCCCACTACGCAGCAGATTGAGTACTTCAGCTTGAATCCGACCAGCTGTGCCTGTCACTCCTCCTCACTACAGTGGCGCTCCCTCTCTACAGTAATACCCTGTTTCCCTCCGAACCCGTACGGTGGAGAGCACGTCGCCTTTGATTCACTCGCAGCTCGGGACTCTCATCAATCACAGCTCCTTGATTAGTGCAGAGTGCACACACGCGCTGCTCTTTGAAAGCATAACGATGCGGCCCTCCCTTCCCCGCCCATGCTTTACACACTAATGGACTGAATCTCACAGGGTCTTCATGTACACTAATTGGGGGATACTGTTTATGGGTCATGGTGACACATGCCTTTATACTACTGAAAGTAAAACTGGTCTTATTATAGATAAAATACGGTATACTGTATGTGTTTTATGTAACAACAGTGGTGTTTCTGCGCTTCAGAGAGGGATCGAAAGAGCCAGAGATGGGACGAGTCGACGGCAAGGTTTATTTCTTTTATCTCTAATTTTATAACTGCATGCGCCCCGTGGGAAGCGCTGTCACCTGTGTGTGTGATTCTATGTATTGATGTGTGTGTGTGTGCGCCTCTGCTGCATATTGCTGCAATTTTTCGCAGTCTCATGGCCGCGTCGAGTTTATTAGCTTATACTGGATGAAAGCCAGGTGTGTTTAACTAGGCCGGGCCTCTGTGGCTCTCAGTGAGGACTCGCGTATATTAAACAACTATAATGACAAAACGCTGTCAGGGCCCCGAAGGTAGATTGTAATCTTTTATGGCAATACACACACACACACACACACACACACACACTTTGAAGATCATTACTGTGTCCACTGCCAAACGTCACGTAGTCAGGCTGATCTTTATGAATACACTGAATCAGTGTTTCTTTGTTTTTCTCTGCTTCATATCGCTGTGAATTGAATATCTTTGAGTTCTGATTGAAGGTACCCGGAGGAGTTTATGACCTCTCGTGCAGTGAAGCATTTGTTTACGTGTGTTTACGAGGAAGAACATGCACACGATACACAGTCAAGCAGTTGGTTTCACAGAACAGCAGTTGGAGGTAATGCACCAAGAAACGTGCAACAATAAGTCAGGAAAGGCAGAGAAGAAGAAGACCACTTCTCAAAATGTTCAAATAATTTACTTTGGAAATGTTTTATGTGGAAGGAAATGCATCGAACACATTTGTTAGACCTCCAGGACAAAGGAGCAGTTACAGTCAACTCTTGTTTGCTTTCAAGAAAACTCCACAGGGCACCTTTAATCCAGAAGATAATTAACAAATTAATCAAAAACAAAAAACAATTCTACTTGCAGCCCTGGTTCCTCGCGGCCCACTAAAAGGGGATAAAACCTGTGTTAGTGAAAGACTATTTTTTTCATTTTTTTAAAGGTCTACAACTGAAGCACCGGGACAGCAGGAGTCCAAACACAAAGTTCAAACTGTGGTTTATTTTGCCTGAATCGTTCCTGTTCCTCTTTACTCTCCTGGTGCAGTAAATGTCTGCCTCTTCCATTCTGACCTACAGGTTTGTTTGTGTGTTTGCACATGCTTACATCGGGACACACACAAACACACACACACACACACACACAAACACACTGCAGAGTGCTGACAATGTGGTCCCAGGTTCAATAGTGAAACTGCTGTGGATGGCTCCTCAGAGAGCGACCTGCTCAATTCCTCTAATGATGTACATTCCACTTGAGACTCCGCTGCAACGTAATGAATGTTTGAGTGTATTAGAGCAGAGAGGAGGTCAGAGGCGAATATGGCTGAAGAAGAGGCACAATCAAGCAGGGTGTGGTCTAGTGGGAATGATTCATTTCTCTCACTCCAATACTAAAGGTTAGCTGCACAGAGAGCGCTGTACAGGATCAGGTCAGCGGCCTGGGATCTTCCTCTGGTGGTTCAACACCCTCGGCCGTCCAAGTATATCATGCAGTGTGTGTCTTTGTGTGCGTGTGTGTGTGTGTGTGTGTAAATGAGGGTGTATCCTTGAAGCCAGGATTAGCTGGCTGTGTACTGCAGAAGTTTCTCCAGAGTATCCACAGTGGGAGAGAGGAAATGAGGCGATCAGTGGCGGGCCGTAATGAGCAGCGACGGCCCGCTGCAGGATCACCTAGCGGGTGATTTGGAGGGACACTCCACCCAGCTGCCTCTGCTGTTGTTCCTTCTAAGAAAAGTGGCTTTCAAACCGCCTTAAAAAGCAGTGGAGAATTGTAGCTTTTGGCATATAATATTGTAATATCGAACAGTTTAATACAATATGTACAACACCACCACATTAATCTCTTCCATTATTATTCCTCTTTCTTTCATCCTTCCTTATCTGCCTTCTCTCTCTCTCTCTCGCTCTCTCTCTCTCTCTCTCTCTCTCTCTCTCTCTCGCTCTCTCTCTCTCTCTCTCTCTCTCGCTCTCTCTCTCTCTCTCCTCTACAGGGAGGTTGTTTGTTTGCAGCTCATCCCTGAGCACAGAGACCCTCAGTCTCTTAGCAGACTTCTGTCCTTTGCTTAACCTCACACGTCCCCTTTTCCTCCCACATTGAGGGGCGAGACAATTCACAACATAATCCCCCAACTTCACTTTCATCACGTTTTAGTGGCGGTTGCATTGAAAGTGAGAGGTCTACTCATTGAAGCAAATTACCGTATGGGTAAGAACATTTCAAGAGTTTAGAGAGGCTGGGATCACGGTGACAGGTAACCGAGATTCACTGGTCTTATAATGCAAACTTGATTAAGAAAAAGAGCCTTTGCATTATAAAGGAAAACATAATTTGAGTGAGAGGATGAGGTTTTAATCAGATTTGATCCGTGGAAGTGGATAACATCGAGGTCAATGGAAGGACTCACAGAGTTGGATGGAAGCAGGGACACGTAAGCTCTGTAACATATTATACAAATCATCTCCTGGTGCTGTGGACATTTCAGTGTGCCCTTTAAAACACTTGTGTATCTACAAACCCAAAGTTCTGTGTCCGACACACAAAGGTTGAACACGTGTCATCGGTTGAACATGTGTCATCGATAGAACGGAGGATTTTCCTGATAATGATGGAGCCATCAGTGCGTGTGAGGCTAAATTGTAAAGTGTTTTTGTCAGAGCTATACAGGAAGACTTCTTAACTCACAAAGTGCCCGTGGTGACGTTGGTTTTGGGCTCGTATATAAATCCATATATGAGCACACTGAGAATGGGAATCAGCCAGCAAGTGAAGTAAACCAAACACAGGAGACTGTTTCCATGCAACACGCTGTGTAGTGTGGGAATACATTTCATTAATATTGCCACTGTAAATCCCAGATGCTCACAGTTACTCTGTGTACTAGTCAAACAACTATCTGTCACAGCCACTGCTTCATCACAAGCATAATGACCCCCCCCCCCACACACACACACACACACACACACAAATTGACCCACATCTGTTGCATGATAATCATTTCTGTCTCGCTCGCTGTAAATTGAACTGTGAATTCCAGATGTTGTGGGGATGTGTGAGAGAGAGAGAGAGAGAGAGAGAGAAATTAATTTGGAACCTTTTAATTACATTTTTCTTATTATGTTATAAATTACTGCACCAGTATCATTCAAAGCTACACTGTAAAACCTCGTTCTGTAATTTAGTATAATTGTGAAATTAATTTTAAAGGGGATATATATCATGCTCCTTCTCAGGTTCATAAATGTGTCTTGGGTTTCGTGTTTCTCATACTATCCTGTCTATAATATACATGTGTTCATCCTTTGTCTGCTTAGGTTTAGGGAACGATTAGGGGGGAGGGGGGGACGTTTGTTGCCATGGTTACAGTAAAAAAACACATGGTCAAGGTCAGAAGAAACCAGCGTTGACTATCGGTCGTTTCTAGTTTCTTAGTTTCAGAGTCGGCTTACCTTCCTCTACAGAAAGGATGATTTAAGTGCAAACTCTGCTTATCTACTGTGACTCATTATAGCAGGAAGAGTCAATCCGGTAATTATAAGTTTGTCACTGAGCAAGGTTTTCTGCCCTCGGTTGTAGTCGGCACGTCCAAGCTACTCGGCAGAGAGAGGTTGCCAAAATTTTGACAAAACAAAGAGCGACCAACTGTTCATTATGTAAAGAGTAAGCTGGCGGCAAACGACTTCTTCTCCAACAAACTTTGTTTATGAAGTTTGGCTTTTAAAAATCCCGTATTAACTTGATGTGTACGACTTACACTGAGCTACTATATCTTTATCTTTTACATGTGCAAACACAACACGGGGCCGTAGTGTCCCGTGTTTGTTGGTTCACAGGTTTCTGAATGTTCCAGCTTCACGCTCTGGAAGGATTTGAGGTCAACCATGTACGTGCTTTTACCATGTTTATAGTGCAGACAACAGAATATAAATAACGCATGGGGTAATCACAGTAAATCAACCATAAATAGAATATTTATCACCAGTTGACACTGGTGATATTTTCATTCTTCTTCTTTTGCGGTGGCGTAGGCGGCCTCCTCTCTCCAGCTGTAATGCTCTCTGACCTCTGGTTGATTGATCGATCAAACGTCAAAGTAAACTGTGTCATGAGCCCGTGCTGGAAAATTCTAGCAAGAAGCTCAAGAAGCTCTCCTTGAAGTCTCCATTTATTGTAAAATGGGAGGTGATTTTTTTTTTTTGTACGTAAACTAAAGGATTAACTGTCCCTGTAAATAGTCCTACATCTTATGCTAAATAAACCATTGATGTATCTGTAACAAGTTGTAAACAGGGCTGTTAAATACATTTTAATGAACTTTAATGAAAGTACAAGAAGATGTGCAAGTTTAACTGCATTAATAAACGCTGACATGGGCAGTGTCTATGTCCCCCCCTCCCTTCTTGCTGCTGGTCGTATCTATACTCAGACTGAGATCAGAGTCATGTCCCTCTTCTATTTATGGTTGATTTACTGTGATTACCCCATGCGTTATTTATATTCTGTTGTCTGCACTATCTTCATTGAGGATCTAGGTCGTTTTCATTCATTGTTTCATTCATTGTTTCATTGTTTTCATTCATTGTTTCATGATTACGTTTGCTTTCATAACGGCGGCATCCTTGTAGCCGCCATTTAAGGCCCAAAACAAAAGCTCTTGATTTGACGGGACTTGTTTCTTTATAGTTTGGTTACACGGTGACTCAGAAAGGTGTGATTCAAACTGAGTCGCTAAATAGTTTGCAATTGTATTTTTGTTTTGCAACCTGTTCATTCCGTAGCCAACACTGCAGTCTATTCAGAAACAAACGCAAAACCAACAAAGCGAATGCTTACAGTGACACCCTTGTTGCAGCAGGCCAGTGCATCCGTCTGCTTTGCTCCATCCTGTACACAAAGTACACCAACTGATTTGACTAAAGCTCATTTTTGAAAAGTGGAGATTCAAGGATTTTGATAAATCACCGTCACTGACTGAACTAGATTAAAGTGGTTCATAATGACATTTTCTGAAAGAAAACATTTCTCATTCCTCTCGCTCTCCCTTTCACACGCAGACGCATGCATCATGGAGGTGTAATCTGTTTTGATGAAGCGGGCCTTTGTCAGCGTTACTCCCTTATTTGCAGTTTTTCTGGCAGTCAGCTTGAGGTTTACATAATCTTTGGTGCCTCAGCTGCTGAACCGCGTTGTGACCGCGACACCTGGCCCGACTGACCGACACCTGCTGTGCCGGCATGCGGCCTCCACCTCAACTGTACGGGGTAAAGAGACTGAGAAGAGATGAGATGGGGTGATAAAGAGGTTGTAAGGGGAACCTGCTGTTAAATGTGGACAGAATGTGAAAGCAGAATAAAGACGGAGATGTGAGCTCCTCAGAGCCGTCAAGTAAAGAAACAAAAGATAGAAATCTACTTTTTTTCCTGCAGTTTTTGGCTCCTTCTGGGTCTCAGAGGGATGGGAGTTTATCCTGGAATCATTTGGTTTAAGGCAATGAATCTCCCTGGATAAGTTGCTGGACACGTTCGTCCACACAGGAACTCCAAGTTACCTTACATGTCTTCAGATTGTGGGAGGAAACGCCATGAACACAAAGAAAAACACAAAATGGACATACTTTAACTCCAATGACAAGCACTGAGCTGAAAGTCTGCTAATAAGACCGCTGCTGTCATGGAGACAGTTGCCCCGTCCTCCTCTCTTCGCTCTTTTGCTCCAGTTCATCTGACTAATCTCTCTGTTGTGCATATGAACCTCTCCTTTCAATCCAGACCTGCAATCCAAGCTGCCCACCTGCTCCTTTTGGGTAGAGTCCGCCCACGAGACGCTCCCCCAGCTCCTCCACACGTCTTTATTAACTGGTGGAGTAGCCGGGGGTGTCGGTCTCCCTTGTTCCTCGAGCAGAAGCAAGCCGGTGTCTCATCTGTCCAGACCTACATTCAGAGATGGAGAAGAACCTCGATGATGTGTACTTTAACTGCTCTGCTACCAGACAAAGGCTCGCTGTCATCGCTCCCCACTGCGCTCTGGTACTTCCCACTTCAGTCGTCCACTCAGAAGTCTACCTCTCAGGGCGAAGTCGTGCGAGCTGGGTGGAACTTACAGGACCTTTGGCTATCTCCAAGGTGGGCGACCTTGCATGGGTGTGCCCACACATTTCTCATGCCACGCAGATCCATCCTCCCTGTGTCTCAGGTCTCTCGTCTGCTTTCTCTTTGCTTCCTCCAAACCTTCGCTCGTTCAGGGTCAATCAACACAGGTCCTGAATGCCCCATCAGAAGTGCTTGTCAGATGGTGCCCACACACATTTACTACGTTGGATTTTGGTGGACAATCGCACCCACTTCATGCCGTGATTGCTCAGCTGTGCTGAAGTAATAAAGGAGACAAGGTTTTAACTTCTCCTGTCTAGACCTCTTTTTCATGTGAATAAGGTAGTGAAACACTATAAATTACTTCCAGCAGGGACTGTCAGCAAATGTGAGTTGTTATCGCCATATTTAAACGATATGGTACCCCCCCCTCCTCCTCTCTGTGAACGCCGGCGTTTCATTCCGCCTTGGGAACAACTATAAAAACTTGATTCCCGCTGTGGTCGTGTGTCCAGGGAGTTTGCCATCTTGACTGGGAGTATTGGGATTGACCTGGGGCTCTGGTTCAGGACTTATCCTGAGAACTGCTAATCTCCACCAATAACATCCTGGCCACCCTAAAGGGAGAGGTCATGAACAACAGGGCGCACACAGATTAATCATTTGACAAGGCAGATTATTAGAGCGTGAGAGAAGTGCGAGCAATAACACGGTTCAAATTGCGGCTTATCCGTTCTGTCACGACTGAAGAACGCGTGGGAGGTGCTTGGTCACCAGGATTTAGCCACTACCATGGCCCAGCAGAATAATCACATCCATGCGCCAGTGTTCATGGCACAACCAGTAACTCTCCAGCATCACTAGGAGTCTCCATGACAAATATGTTACGTCTACTTCTGCACCTGCTTCCTCTGCCACGCGCGATCTCACTTCCCCTTCCTCGTCTCGTCTCCGGGGACGCCATCAGGAAGCCACCTGAACGCTGTTCAAGCAGTTCTTCTTCTACCCTTCAGAGAGGTCTATAGTGCACAATATCTCACTGTCCACAACCACAACTTCCATCTTCTCATTGTGCCTTAATTCCTCTTTCCCTTTTCTTTTTTTCCTCTCAATAGATAATGAACCACTCACTAGCCTTTTGTAAACATGTTTATTCTTTGGTGAGACACAAAGAAGACGAGTATTGAAGCCACATTATTGCATCACTAGCTTTTACTGCAACAACTCAGGCTCATTATCTATTTGGCATGTGTCTAAAAGAAGCTTCAGTGTATTCTGTCATTTAATCTCTGGTGCAAACCAGACTGGTGCATTGACACGGCCTGAAAAGATCCACTTTGATGTGATGAATGTGTGATTTCCCCAGATAACAGCCGCGTAACTTGCTGTCAGTCATTAGAATAATGTCCTGTGACTTATATTCAGCTCCGGGTTTGTTTCTAATAAGTTAGTGTGGACTCTTAAAGCTATGCTAAATGCTTGTCCATACACACACAGTATGCTACTGTAAATACCACACTGTCTCTGCTGTGTGCCAAACGATCCACTGAATACATTGAGATGCTTTTGTTTCTCACTGCAGCTAATGTAACAACATCCACTGACCCCATGGATCCCATTAGAGCGTCTTATTTACTGTACATGCTGCTCGCTGCTTGGTTCCATACTGTCCACTCCAATGGACACCACTGTCACTAATCGCTTACAAAGTGATCGTGCTCCAACAGCAGGGCTCACCTCCAGTAACTCATCTTGCATCCCGTAATGGGAGCATGTTTAGCTGGGGCTCCCAGGGAGGCTGGTGCAGTCAGGCGTGGTGGGGAATGGGAATGAAGGGATTATGAAGGGCTCTTAGTATTTGCCCTACCCAAAGACACACACACACACACATTTAAAGGGGGCCTAGGCAAACCAAATTAGGCTGCCAAGTTGTGTTCTCTGTCTTTCCTGGCCTTCCTCTCCAGAGCCTTTGATGGTCTGCGTCTCTGAGGGCTCCGCCATCATCAGGGAGAGATGAGAGGATTGAGGGGTTTAGGCCCGCTCCGTAAAATGAGAGGGTAAGAGCCCATTCAGACTGAGACAGAGGAAGACATGACCTCTGTCAGATTAAAGTGAAAGGTCATCATGAGTACATTTCAAGCAACAAAACAAACTGCTTTGAAATGACTAAGATGTTTGAATGGTGTGAGATGGTCTCTGAGTCGCAAAAAAGCATCAACTGATTCACCGTGATTCAAACTCTGTAAAGCTTCACATTCAGCAGGAATCACCAAATGCACGGACTTTAATGAAGGTCATTGGACAGAGTACGATTTAACCATTTTCATTTCTAAGATCGCTGTTTCCAGAAGAGTTTAGGAGAATTTAAATGGCCCGTGTCTTAGAAAGTGAGATTTTCATGCCTTTTTTTTGTAAGGCAGGTCATGCAAACATGCTTGGTTAAATGAATCAATGGCATTGATTTCGTAATTCTCCTTGAGTAGGTTGAGATATAATGGTGTGTGTGTGTGTGTGTGTGTAAGCATTTCTTTTCCTGTCTGAGTGTGTTTGCATGCTCACTTACATATGTTACTTTGCTATAAGCTCTTTAAGAATAGAGAATCTATTAGCAGCTGTAGGGGGTCTACAAATGCACGCATAATGAACGTGACACGCATGAATGCACACACACACACACACACACACACGGAATACTGGTTGAGACTAAGCAGAGATAAGCCGATGGATTAAAACAGCGCCAAAATGTCTCTGATGTAGGGGACAGACAGTTATGTAACACAGAGAAATGCTGACCAAGGAGAGCAGCTTTCTGGGTGTGTTCATGAGTGAACGTGCCTGTTTTTCATATGTCTGCAGTGTTGAGTTGGTGCCACACATCTTATCAAGGTGATTATTTAAAAATCAAACTTGACCTCAGAAGAAAAGTTATCCTGCAGTCCCTTCAGAGAACACAAGCAGAACTAAACTGTAGGTTATATTTGGATGTACCTTTGCCTTTACGTACAGCTGCATGCACATACAAATTTAATCAACCAGCTCTGCTCTCGTCTTTGCTGCCTGAATGCGCTGATTCCCTTTACAGCAGTGCCATCTTAAAGCCCCACCGCATCAGGATGTGCAGGAGGAACTCCCCCTACAGGTCTAACGTTGAAACAACAGCACTTTGTCTCATTGCTGTTCCGCTGTTGCTGCAGCTGCTTTTAGATACTTGTTACTAGTTTGCGGTTCTCGTGGCCACCGTGGTCTGACCTTGACTTCTAGCTCCTCTCAGTATGAAGATATTCGGCTTGGTGTGAAAGAAGCCAAAGTGCCTCTCCGTGAGGATGAGATACAGATTGCTCATCAGGTGGACTGCAGGGAGACATGGGAGGAAAGAAAGTGACTTGAGGATGAGATAAAGAGGCAGAAAGAAGTGGAGGCAAAGGATGGAGTAGAGAAGAAGTGAGTCATGAGGATCAGATTTGTTTGCAATCTAGATTTCAGAATATGTTTGAGTGGGCGTGCATGACTTAAACATTATACAAGAAAATAAGTTTAGCATGAATTAATAATATGTAGATGTGTTCATATAAATTTGATGTAAATATTTTATTTAAGTGCTATACCACCAGACAGTTATGTATCTTTGAGACACTCTTCCCCTGCCCGTCTCCTCCCTCCTGACCCTGTTGTTACCGAGCAGTCACGCAGCACATTTGTTTTAAAGCAGAGCTACGTGAGCGAGCGTCTCCTCCTCCAGCTCTCCGCTCGAGTCAAAGGGAATTCCTGAGCGGCGCTCAACCTCGACTCTGCCATCTCATCTCCCACGCCGCCTCTCTGCCTCCCAGCCTCTCGCCACTTGTTTTTATAGAGTTTTCAGGGTTTTTATGTTTTCTAATATGCATAAGAGTAAATATCTTCGTTGTTAAAAGTAAATCTAGTGTCGTGTTTGTTGAATGACATCATGTCAGGCACAACTGGACTATCCAGTAATATCAGATCCTCTACTTTAAATGTGCTGGGTCGAGGTTTTCCAACAATGTGTGATGGAAGTTTTTAAAAGTACATCTACAGCCTGCACTTCAGCACTCGCACATCAAACAATATTCATCTTTCTTCAAGGAATAGTTTGAGAAATACAATTTTGCTCTCCTGGAAAGGGTAATAAAGATTGATAAAACTTTCATGTCATATAAATCCGTCTGTTATGATTTGACGCTATATAAATAACTTGATTTCAATTGAATGTCTGTTAGTGAGCATGCAGCTTGTTAGCTTAGCTTAGCCTGAAAACAAGGGGGAGCAGCTAACCTGACTCTGTCCAAAGATGTTTTTCAGTGAGCAATTAATGAATTCAGAGGTGTGGATCGCCAGATATTGTTGCGTTTGGACAGAGCCGGGTTGTTTCCACCTGTTTCTAGTCGTTACGCTAAGCTAAGCTCACCAGCTGCTACCTAGCAACCTGTCCACATATTTACAGCATAAGCAGGTATGAGGTATCGATCGTCTCCTCTAACTCTCTGCAAGAAAGTGATTTCCCAAAAGGTCCAACTGTTACTTTAAACATTTGTAAAAATTGAAAAACGTATTGGGGCCCATTTAAAGATATGCATCTCATGCTCTCTTGTGTACGTAGTTTGTTGGTTTTAGTTACTTGGAATAATCAACAAGTCTCTCTCAGCACTTTGAGGTCCATCTGGAACAACAGGCTTTGGCCCTCCGTCAATCAGGGAAGTTTAGCCTGAGCAGGTTGTAGACCAGACCATGCACGAGCCAGTTATTAGTCTGAACCATATGGATTCTCTGACCAACAGGAAAGATTTGGCTCCTCTGCGGACTCCGGGCATCTGCTGGGCAAGGCCTTCCCAAGATGCTGAACTTATTGTCTTTTCAGTTTTTCAGTTTTTTGTCACCGCACCAACTCGTCAGTTCATCCTCCACATTTTTCCATGTGCTCACTCTGCACGCTCCCACCTGCCCCCATAATCCTCTACACTGTCAGTCCGCTCTCCTTGTCCTGATTTCAGACAATCCTCTCCTAGCCTCAACCAACAAGGTGAATTTTAATCAACCATTATCACTACTTAACCGAGCCGCCGTTGCAGGATCCAAGCCAAAGGTCACTTTGTGTTCCACATATTGACATCATGATGACACAGTTATTTATATCATGACATATTTCATTATGTTACTATTGAGAATCTCAGAAACCTTTAGCAGTCTTAAAATGTGCTATTTTGAAGATGTGTAACAGTAATACTGACTTTATTTCAGTCAGACCTCTCAGCATAAAGTCTCAGTGCTAAATAGTAGGATTCACATTCGTCACTGTTTACATTATCTTGGGGCCCTCTACCTCCAGGGATTCCTTCAGGCAAATTATCAGTCAAGTGATGACGCTCATAAAACCCTGACGGGTAGCGTGTGCTCGACTGAGATTGTATCGATCCATCCGGCGTTCACATGAAGGCATGCAAGAGAGTGAACGTTTTAATATACTGCGTGCTCCGCGTGTAATATGGCGAAGCTCACACGGGGCGTGAGGAGCCTCATCAGGGCTCACTTTACTTTATTCCTCTATTCTCACTGGAGTTTAAATTGTCAGCTCCACCTTTGTGCTGTAATGAAACATAGAAGTGTTTAATGTCAATTCAACTAATGATTACTTACACCGTGGATTTGTTCATAGATATCTACACACTACATTAAGAGGTCTTGTTTGGCCTCGGGCGAGGTCGCTGATTTACCAGGATACATACGTAGATCCTGTGAGACGGCCTGGGAGCCATCAGAGACTTTGCCATAATGTTTGTGGTCAATGTTGCAAATTAACAAGCAGGGCTGCTCGATGAGGCAATGTTGGATTTCAATGATTTGTTTTGTGTGAATTGCGAGGTATATAACTTGCTTGGATAGACAGAAAACACATTTCTGTCTTATAGAAATAGAATGAGTAATTAGAGACATTTGCCCTGACACACATCACCTCTAAGAGGATACAGGGCCGTGTCTCATATTCATCGGTTTAATTCAACCTTCATTCGTTATCCGCAATCTGGCGCTCTAAAATGTGATTGGTGGTTGATAGCTGGTGGTCACAGCTGAGCAGCGATGGGGAACAAAGGATGAATAGAAAGCTTCTACAGACTCAGGTGTGCCTCGCCTCTGAAGGCTGAGGCCTGCTCACAGCCGCTTGGGATGGATCGAATACAATACAATAAAGAGGACGGAGAGGATATTATACGGAGGAGTGTGATACAGTAAATCTTTTAGAATAACTCACAATACATCATGAAAACAAAAACTGAATTCTGATGTGTTTCTATCTTTACTTTTCCTCACCCTTACCTCATCATATTTGTTTACATCGCAAGTGAAAATGTATAAAACATGATGCAGATTACTGTAGTAAATTATAACATTTAGATTTATTGTAGTGATTTCCTTGTCACAGAATAACATCTCTGGGGTTTCACAAATTAATCACCTCCTTACAATTCTTTTTTGCATTTCCTTGACCATCATGGAGTCACCATTGTTGCGAGTTCAACAGTGTTAATGTCTGACTGTGTGTGTGGGCGTGCACACGGGGCAGAACTGGTCTCTATAAGCACCGAAATGTTGAAAAAGAATGACACATTTGCAGTCCTTGAAAAACAGAGGTTAAGCTGTGAGGTCTTTTTAAAGAGCGGTTTGGTTCTTTCTCTAATTCTGTGAGGACCTTCACACGGCTGCCTGCCTCACAAAGCCCACACGTATTAAAACATCAAAGCCTGTTCAGTGCTATGTTGAACTGTGCAGAGATCCATGAGTTGCTGTATTTCCTAGCTGTCGATACGTGCCTCGAATCCATTAAGTGAGAGAGAGAGAGAGAGAGAGAGAAGAGAGAGAGAGAGAGAGAGATATGAATAAATAAGTGAACTTGGTTGGAGGAAAAACCGACCAGAGCGGTTCCTTTAAAATCTTTGGGCAGTAAGAATCGGATACATTTTTAATGGCATACGGTTTGCTTTTCTGTCTCCTCCCATATACCACCTCTTTTCTGCCGGTGCCCCCGCCTCTTGTGTGTATTTTTGAAAATCACCCCTTCATTGCTACAGACCGCTTAAATAATTCACGTAAAAGTTTTAAAGAGCAGTTAGATGATCTTTCAGCCTGTGAGGAGCCAAAGAAATGGTAAAAGTTTTCCATGTTTTCTTTTCCGAAGTTTCCTCACATCACGTGTCAGGAAACATTACCCTGACTGTGAAAAAGGCAAATACGGCCACGGTGTGAACCCGTACACGCACATATTGATTCTGCAATGGGCCGGTGAGGCAAGAATGCATTATTTTTACAGTGAACATAAAAACTTATGAGTTCAGGAACAAGGCTGTTGTGATGGCACAAAGTGCTGGGGACCGTGGCAGGGAGTCTTTTTGGCTCCAATATTCGCACCAATCTGCTATTTGAACCGTCTTTCTCATGAAACCTGTGTGAGTGCACTGTAAGCAGAGCCTGTATTACAAATGTTCTCATCCCTCCGTCTCTCCGCGGCTGTGATTCAAAATCTGCACTCCGTTAGGTGCTGAAGACGGGGAGCTTGTTATTGTGTAAGAGTTTCTAGCTATGAATACATCAGTGTGGACAAGGACACGAGTTTGTTCAAGCATTCGTAAAGATACGGGTGAGTCTCTGAACCACCCACCGTCTCCCACACATCCAAGAGGACCGTTTTGTAAAGTTCTGCCATCTGTTTCTGTGCTGAGCTACATCGTCATTTAAAAACGTGACATTGACTTCAATGGTCCTGGATGGTGTTTTCCTTTCACTAGCACATCACCATCATAGTGCTGAACCAGTATTGATCATTCACACTTCAATGATAACGATGAGAGGTAACAACTTTTTAAAAGTTTACCTGACTGGCTCTCGTACTTTTCTCTCAAAATATACAAAATGTGATTGGTGATTTATTGTTTATTTGTTGGGGTTTTATGTGGAGAGTTGGTCGTGGAGGTCGATACCACTCTCATATCTGTCTGTGTAGCGCTGCAGATGATCACGCCCGGAAGTTAGCGTCACACTGGTTCCCTCATCAAAAAGACAAGAGGATTTTTCGATTGGATTATTAATTATTGCAGAAAATAAGCTCTGTGGCAAACACGAGTTTACGATACCTACAGGTTTTTTCCGCAAGACAATCGTCACAAATGAACACCACTGTTGTGATTCTGAAGGGTGAGTGCAATCAGCAGAAGTAAAAGCGAACAGGCTGTGAACAAACAACAGCTTTTGTAGTCTCATTTAGCCATTTGTTAGCAAGCGCCTTTATTAAGACACGTGAAAGGTGTATTTACTGACATGTTATACATCTTAGAACCAAACGTTAAAGTCTCTTAAGCTTAAGTGTTAACCACGGACGTGTTTTCAGGCCTCCAACCAAAAAAACAATACTTTTTTTTTTTTACTTTGAGACGAGGTAAGAAAAAGTGCAAAAATGCTGACTCATTTCTTTGTTTTAGGATTCATTCCTGCAGCACTCCATAAGGCTACAGTCAGCGGCCGGCTAGCTTAGCATTTACCACATAACTCCTTGTAAACAGTGAATTGTATTTCGTATTATTGAATTTTAACAGAATAAACCTGTACGTTAAAGGAGCATTATACAACTTTCTATATACACATACAATGGAGAATGAAGTCCCTCTCCTTCTGTGTGTGTTGTTATCTGAGCTTCTCCGCTCTGTGTTCACATAGGATGCTTTTAGTGCATGTGAGCGTGCCCCACTGGTTGTACAGCTGATAACGCTGTCCCAACCGCTCAGCTCTGTCAACAAGTTCACAGTAGATTGTACTGTTAGCTGTAAAAGATTGGACTTATATTTGAGATATTTTAGAATAACAGCTTTACAATGGAGAAGAACTAGACTCAACTTAAACCAGAGATTTACTTGATGCTAAATCATGAACAGAAGAGAGAGTTAAATAAGCAATGAGACACCTGCAGAAACCTCCTGGGGTGAGGGCGATGATGAGAGGATGCTGTGAGCAACTTTTCTACTTTCAGAAGTGTGTGTCTGCTCACTTCCTCGTGTCACTGTACTGCATGCCCTCTTCATGCATCTGGTACAGATAAAGAGATGATATACGTGTGAGTACAACAACCGGGATAACAGAAGGCCCAACAGCCCAACAGCCTCCTGCAGTGAGCGCATTACCCACCGTAAGGGAAGAGATGGTTTCTCAGCTCACGGCATGTTTCGTTAAGAGAGGCGGGGAGATTTATCCTCTTCCTGTTTCTCCCCCCCTCCGATGAATGTGAGCGATGTTCCTCCATCTCCTCCAACATATGGAAACAAATGTACCTGGGTTACTGTATATGTTCATGTATGAAATTGCTTCTACAGTAGGTTTGTGTGTGCTGTGTATCAGAATAATAGCCCTCCTATGTTCCTACTATAGTAACTCCTGTCAAAGTGACAAAAAGCACCTCTGTGCTGATGTTGCACATGAAAGCCTCGGGTTTTATTTCTTGGAGAGAGAGCGAGAGAGAGCAGAGGAGAGGAGGAGGAGGGGGGTGGAGAAATGGATAGGCATAAATATGGAAATATAAATAAACTGCAACCTCTGGGGTTCCACCACCCACCATCTCCTCCGCCCTGCATCTGCTTACACCCTCAGTGAACTTTGTTATTTACCCTGTTATTTGCTATTATTACCATGTCTTCATCTCTGGTCCCATCCTGTTCTTAATGCTGCCGGTAGCTGCTAAGGTGAAGGATGTCGGTCCTTTTGTTAAGTCAGCCGCTGTCACTGCTGCCTCCTCCTCTAAGCCTCCATCTCCACATCCTCCTCCTCTCTACCTGAGGGGATACTGTTAGGAACGCTGCCACGAAAGCTTCATGTTTTCGTGCTTCAGCCCTTCATATGTGAGCGACGTCTGAAGGTGTCATACTGCACGAGTTGCTGTAAAATTGATGCAGTGTATTCATTTCTCCTCACATCTGTCAGTGCTTTTGTAGCTGACAGATGTTGTCTGATGAAGGGAGACTGCAAGGAAATGATTTGGATCTGTTACAGAGGGTTGAGGTAAATTGCATATTGTTGTTATTATTATGCATCATTATCAATATTGTGATCATTATCACCACAGGCTGCTGTCCAAAAACTGCAGGTGCTCTATTGGAAAGACTCAGAATATTACTTAAAACTTTGCGAAAGAAACAATAGAATCTTACTTGAATATAAAATCTCAGGTGAATGATCCTTTTAAATCCTTGTAAAGGATTAAATGCTCCCTAATGCACTGAGGCCATTTCAACCATTTTTAGCATGTAAAGCCTTCTCTAAATAAACTCTAATCCTGAAACTGCAACATCATCCAGCTAAGCCATGATGGTTTTCTTAGAAAAGTTGAAAATTTAGAGGTACCAGTTATTTTCAGAAACATTGTTGTTTTCTTTCTCCTCCACATTTATACAATATCTTAATAATTAGCTTTGGATTCTACATTTTAACACATGAAGAAATGAAGCTCATAATATTGCTTTTCTACATCCTACTTTCAACTCAACGACACAAAACTTATTCAACATTATACATACCTTTTGATCATTTTCTCAATCTGTAGAGGATCATTTTTCAGCTGATCTGGAAGCAGGACAATCAGTTTATTCTAATACTGTAATGGTATTATTGATACTTTTACTGAAGTAAAGAATGTTTTTGTACTTTTTTGTACTTTTTCTTCAACAAAATAATCATGCTGCTGGAGTAATGATCTGCCAACATTCAACGGTTGTTAAAGATATTACTGAGCTCATTACACATTTCTTCCCCTTCGTATTTCTTTTAGCTTTATCTGTTTTGTTGCATCACGTAAATCAAAGATAACAAATGACTCTGAGGCAGAGACCCCTCTGTTATAAATCACATGAACTATCTTCATCAAAGCATAATTTGTTTTTTTCCAGGAAGGCTTGTATATTAGAACAGTAAAGAGAAGGGACGGCGATGTTGTGATTGTAATCTTAGAAACACCTCAGCTTAATTATCACTTTGGATCCTGGCTGTTTGGGCAATGAAGGATGCTGCCTGTTGATTATTTATACAAGTTGCTCATTGGGTTAAAATAAGCAGTACAGTCTCAGTAGAGAACTCTTTAGTCATTCATATATCTGTGGTTGATTGAAGGCAGTATTCAAGGTTACTTGGAAAGCTGTATACTAGTGGCAGGGATGACATTGGTTAGAAACAAATCCCCGACCAAAATAAAGGAAATTAATGAAGATTTGTTTCAACCGCATGTGACTGATCTGATATTGTTTTCAATGTTCAAAGAGATGAAATTAAAACAACTTTACTTAAAACAATATAATTAAAGCATACAAATTATGCAATTGTTTTTGCCTAGAGCAAGTTCTAGTCATTATGTATGAAGAGACACACAGTCGAGTAATTTCAGTGTTAAACAGAGATGTCTGTATTCTTAGCAATGGTTGTAGAGACATGCCCAAAACAGTAAGATATAGAATCTCACAGTAAGAACAATTTTCGGTTTGGTTCTTATTCGTTTGCTAGCGCAGCATAGCAGAGCTAATGCTAGTAAATGGTATGCGAACATACTCTGCTGATGATAGCTCCACAAGTTTTTACGTAGAAACGTAACGTTTTTAGAAACGTACATCTCCTTCCAACCTCATTGTTTAACCATTCGTTCCGTATCCATAAAACCAGCCTGAAAATGAAAGAAACCTGAAACGATGGCATGAGAGTCTACGGAGCAGAGCCGGTTAGTTGTCGGACCCTGGCCAGAGGCGTCTGATGCTACGCTGTGATTGGCTAGTCTGAGTTTGAGGGGGTGCGAAGGTTCAATTGAGGAACTGCCGGCCCTCTGCAAAGTACTGCACTAGCTGCTGCACAATGCTGCACTGTAAAGCTCCACCACTTGCTTTTGCAATGTGATGATTGCAGTACTCTCGAGGCCAACACTTAAATGGGGTCTGGCAAAACACAAAGGCTTGCCTTAATGGTAGTGCACTAAAAGTCCATTATCCTTTCACAATGAGTAACGATAATTTATGTGAACATTGTCTGCTAAATGTGATGTTTTACAGATGGAGTTCTGAGTGCAGGGTCAGCAGCAGAGCAGCTGCTCTAAGGTGGCAGTTCTGTTGCCTTTGGACAGTCAGGTTAGCCAGGTCCCCCATGTTTCCAGTGTTCATGCTAAGCTAAGAGAAGTCACTGTATATTTAGCATACAGATGTTGAGAGTGGTACTGATCTTCACACCTGTCTCGTGGCCCAGAGTTTTGTTCATTTCCATTTATTTATTGTTGTGTTTAATGATATATTATCATTGATTGGGCAGCGTTGAACTTTTCCAACCTTACTTGGAAATGCTAATTTGCATTTCAGGAACGTTGACATCTAGATCGCACTGATTATTTATCAGCTCCACATTAGGCATAAAGCTGATCCAGACACACTCTCGATCAAAGCTAGCCGCTCTGTGTGAAGATCCAGCATGTTTCAGTCGTCTGAGACTGATGCCTTTCAAATCTGCTCCCGTCTGCTGAAATCTGCTGTCAAAGCAGATTCCAACATACAACAGGGATAACCTATTTAGAGATTAATCCTTGTCTCGTAAAACATTTATGTATATCATGGCTGCCTCAACCATTCGGGAAGTTCGGGCTGTCTGGGGCTCTGCGTGCATAGCTGAGAGATGATATTGCACTTAACATGGTTTTGTTCCCTGCAGTGACATGTTCTCAGCTGACATCCGGTCAGCTTTACTCCACGTGAGTCCATCTTCTCCTCACTTCACTTAACCTCCTAAATAAAGCAGCCTGAGAGCTCAATCCATTAATGTCACTCAAGCACTCGCATATCTTGTGACGCTTCCAGAAATAGACTTTTAAAATACAATTGTTATTGAGTTACACCGTTATATTATTTGCTTTATGTGTGCAGCCACAATTTGTCTGAGTGAGAAATAACTTTTTTTTTGCTCATTTAATTTGTTTTTCTTACCCTCGAACACCTTCGTTAGTGTCAGCGGAGAGCTTTAGCGTCACCAAATAATCCACAAAATTACAGTTCTGGGGCAAAACCAGTATTGTATTTTTTTGCTTAAAATTAAAGAATCTATTTGTGTGTCAGTTTTCAAAGCCCATGTCAATTATTTTTCACTAAATATTTAATGCTTCCGGTATCTTAACTCAAGCAGTCGTCAGGATTCTCATTTGTTTTTTCTGCCTTTTAGAAACTAATTCAGCGCGACTAATTGCTTTCTCTCTCATACTTCAGGACGTCTCTGAGCGACCGTTTCTCCGACGCGGGTTGTGTTTTTTAATAACAAGCGGATCTATAAGTAAAGATCGGAGGCTAGCCGCCTACCAGGGCTCGCAGTGATGAATAAGTCTTGACAGCGTTATTGAGGGATATATTGTTTTCTGGGACGTCGGAAAATTTAATCTGGTGAGACTTGTGAGTGGATCCCAGTGGGAATTGTATCGATACACAGAGTTATGAAAGCACCGTGCCACTTCTGAAGAACAGCTCAGAGGTCACACTGTGTTGTAATCTTTTTTTCTTACTAAGGTATGATTCACTCCATGTTCTGAAACGTGAGGGTGAGCAGATTCCCTCACGTAAAAGGCTTCATGCATATTAACGTCATGGTTGTCTCCTTTGGGGAAATAGACACTGTTTACATGAATACGACATCAAACTGATCTCTCCACCCTTGAACCTCCACATGAACTCTCTATAATGTGGTTCTGCTGCTACAGCCTTCCTTGGTCTAGTATGACCAGTGCTTTTTGGTGGCTAATGTTAGCAAACGTAGACATTGCTGTGTAAATGACATCACTGAGTCAGTTCACTGACTTTATGTCTCGTCTCTGCTTGTTTAGGGTCTCTGAATTCTCACTGTGTAACATTTATTCAATCATCTGTGCCCTAAATATTACCACTATGCAGTGTCCCAAGCATGTACTGCTGCGTGAGGTCAGTAAGGCCTGCATTCAAATACTGCATTCAAAACTGAAACAAAGGGTACACATTATGACCCTCTCTCCCAGTGACCACCTGCAGAATATCTGAGCTCATTGCTCTGTAGCAGGTCACAGTCCCGGGTTGGTGGTTGCTGCATGATCGGCTGAAGTCCATAAACATGAGTGACAAAAGGAGACCGTAAATTCTGATAGAATCAAAGAGTAGTTTGCTTTTAATACAAAAAAATAAATAGGTGCATGGGGCTAATATGCATGGTGTAATACTGCATAAACACTCGAATATGGCATTCGCTGGGGAAATATAAAAAACAGCCACTTCTGCATCTTTTATCTGTAATTTCCGTTTCATTGCGCCAGGCGTTGCGTTTTATGTGAATCTATAACAATTCTGAAAATTTGCACTGATGAGGCTCCAGCTCTCCGGGGCTGAATTAAGTTTATCATAGAAAAGCTGGACAGTGCGAAAAACAAAAGTTTAAAAAGTGAGATAGAAAGATGGAAACGTGACCAAACATTGAACATGAGCTGGAAGTACAGAGCTCTGAGTATGGAGGAAAGCAGTGGTGCTGCTAGCGCATACATCAGCGCTGCTTTATTTACAGTAAAGCCACTCTGACATGTGATTATTAATTATTAATCTTCATGACATATAGATTTTTTTTAGTGCTCCCTCTCCCTTCCTACATCAGAGTGCAGCCATTAGGGTAACATGATAAATAAACTGCCTTTCTGTCATGAGTATGCCTCTTTACATTTAAAAAAGCATTAAGACGATGCACTCTTCTAAAACTCTGAAGCATGAGGTTATTTTTAATCTACAGGTACCGGCCAGTTGTAAGGAGACAAAGCTTTTAAAATCCTATTGCGTTGTAATTGTTAAAGCTTTTTGCACGGAAGGAGCTTCCTTGTTGTTGCATTTATTGAACCAGTCCTGCAGCCGAGTCCCATTTTTTTTACTTATAACCCTCAGTGGAGCTATAGATCACCGAGACAACAGGAGACGGCAGACTAAAATCCTTTTAGAGCAGTAAAAACTTCCTTTAAACAGCCGATGGTAACAATTTCATCTGATACTTTTTTCGACTTACAGTATTGAGGACACCTGAAAGAAATATCTTTCTTCTCCCAGCTCCTTTACCATATTATTGAGACCATTTATCACCGTCATCTACCGGCCATAAAGACGTCACACTGTACACGGGGACGTACTTTGGTTGCTAACATATCATTTTCCTCTTCTCTTCCTCACCTTTCCCCCCTTCAGTGGATCGTTAATGCAGTCCTTGTCTGCAGGATCCAGCCGCCTGCGTGAGTATTTATAAGCAGCTGTCACATATTGGCTGCATCAATAATTAGTCACTGTAAAGCCATTTGGGTCCTAATTACGGGCGGGGTCCACCATGGGGGTGACAGTGATACGTCACATGTATATCGCACATGCAAATGCAGGGCCTTTGAGCATCATCTTCTGAACATGTTAATCTCTGCAGTGCATAAAGAGGTGACGCAGGAAGCAGACACTGTAATCACTCATCTCCTGCACAGAAAGAGTACAATACATTTAGATGCAGTCACTAATTTTAACTGCAAGTGGTGATGCGAGCCATATTACTGTGATTAAACACTGTGGAACGTGTATATCTCCATCACTTATCAGCAGTTCTTACTTATGCATTGCTGCGCTCAATTACATTTTGGTAAATGGAAGAAAACAAAGAAGAGGAAACAATGTGAAACTGGTCATTTCTCTCTATAAGAGTGCAACATTTAGGTGTCACCCCTTTTGTAACTTTATTTATTGTTATAATTTGTTATTATAAGCCTGCGCCCCCTCATGAAATCTCTAATCCAAAAGATACTTTTACCGTTGTTTGTAGCATGACAGTTACAAATTTAGAACAGATCCTGCATCCTCTTGAGAGCGACACAAGTAATCGGATGTTTACCTGCTGTAAATAATTAGCACAAAGGATTAGCAGCGGCCCTGTAAGTGTCTGTGTACACTGTGTGATGCGAATGCATTTCTTGTGTGCGTGCGCAAATGTGTGATGCACGGCCTGTCGACAGCCATTGATCCGTAACATTTCTCCTGCGGCACCATTTGCAAAATATACAGATTTCTTTAGCTCTGCATGCTGTAGCACCTGGGAGCATCTTCTGTATATCTATGGCTGTAAATAAGTGTGTGTGTGTGTGTGTGTGTGTGTGCGTGTGTGTGTGCGTGTGTGTGTGTGTGTGTGGGCTGCACATGATGCCTCGTAAAACAAACCTGATTGGGGCTCTGGCACGTTGATGAGCATGTTGTCATCAGCTGGCCCCAGACTTTTATGACCTGCCACACCTCTCAGTTGTACCACAGCTCACCGGTGTTTAATGAGAGC
Organism: Anarrhichthys ocellatus; assembly: GCF_004355925.1. Classification (NCBI taxonomy): domain Eukaryota; kingdom Metazoa; phylum Chordata; class Actinopteri; order Perciformes; family Anarhichadidae; genus Anarrhichthys; species Anarrhichthys ocellatus. The sequence goes on along the minus strand of NW_022280056.1, from coordinate 482,431 downwards.
TGCTCCCACACACAAGACAGCAGAAACGGTGCAGAGGAGGGGGGGGGGCTGAGATGTAAATTCTAGACTGCCGGCTGTTGTGAAGGTACCGGGACAATCGCAGAGCTCTTGGCTCGTGAAATATGTGTCCCCTGATAGAGAGGGACTGATAAGGTGGGCAAGGGGATAACATGGGAACTACAGCATCGACTGACATTTCACTAACAAGATCACCATTGCGAGCGCACCGCGTGGATCATTACTTTCAGACATTCAGGCCTGTGCACATGTATAACAACGTATAATAATGATCCAACAGTGATTAGATGCTGAGACTGTGCATTAGAGGTTAGTGTGAACTGGAGGCTTTAATGATTTAGTGCCATGTTTGGCTCACCAAAGCTAAATGCCTCTCGAATTCCATTTATCCTGAATTTCACAGTCAAGAATTTTCTCTTGGCCGGGGATGCAGGTAGTCTGACCCAGATACTGTGCAGTCTGATGAATTATTTTGTCTCTGATCTTGGTCTAATTCCAGCTCAACTGAGTGTAGTTGCAGCAGCAGCTAAAATTATGGTGCTTTTTTTCCTCTTTTTTTTTATTTTTATAAATGAGTCCGTGTTGTCCCTATCGGGACCTGATGCTTTATTCAGCTCCTGTGCCAAAGCGCTGCGAGTTCATGTTCCCTCGGTCTGATATTTGAGAGATTATGAGATCAGCAGAAATTAGGACGCTGCTGCTGTGACGGCTTTTGACTGACATTAAAATATGACTTGTATGCTGATGCACACACACCATCATCCATCATCAACATCGTTGTCTTTGTTATAGTACCTGAATACTTTTCATTTAGGGATAGTTTTACTGCCCTTTAGGGGAGTTACCTATGCTCACAATAAACAGCCTCCAATTAAGAACGTTTGGTGCATCTTGAGTTGACTTCTCTTATTCTTTCTCTTCGCAGAACATTAAGAGAAATTGAAGAGAATGTTGCTGCCTGATGCACATTGTTGTCTAATTACTTAGCTATCTTCTACATTATTGATATTGTTCATTAAGGTGAGATTAATTGTCTATCGGCAACCCCATCCCCCAGGGTTACCAGTGCTGAGTAGCGGCGCTGCTGACTGTGCAGTATAGCTGATGGTAACGGGCTCTTTACTGTCACTATGAGTGATGCCACACCTCCGGTCATCATGCACCGCCTCAGTAATGTTGATCCCAACCTGTGGGCCACGCCGTCCTAGACTACTCCACTACTCGCATGCACGACATCAAGGAGATGTTTGACTTGTGCAAAGAAATGAATCAGCATCAGTCCAGAGGGAAATGTCTGCTGTTTTCACTGTTTTGCTGAATTGACATTGATTTGAGACTTTCTAAAAAATAAACCGGAGTCCTCGCCCTAATCATCGATACCATCCGTCCGTCTCTGTTTTGCTGTGTGCGCCATGAGTCTCAACATCTTTAGCGTGTGGTTGTTGTGAGCAGTGATGAGCCACCCAGAGGAGCGAGACTGGTTGTTTGGCTGGGACCGAGGTTACCGGAGTGAATGTTGTCCACTCACTTGGTCCGCGTGCCTTCAAGAGACGTGTTTGACCGAGTGCCATCGAGTCTATAAAGAGGAGCCACAGTCCAGTGAGAGTGAAGCGCCAGCGTGAGCAGAAAGTCACATTAGAGGAAACCATAAAAAATAATGAGCGTGTTATTTTTCTTTTTCCAAATCCATAAATGCTCAATATTTTGGTTTTACAGCCCCAAACTTTCAAATCACTCTCACTGCTCTCATCAGCCTTGTTTCCAGCCGCAGCAGACAGCTGTTTTCACTGGAAAAAGCTGCAATAATCCAACTGTACCGATCTGTCCTGCCCAGAGCGAAATGGCACACAGACATGAGGTGATAATATGTTGTCTTTATAGCTTGGTCCGCTTCCCCCATGTGGCCAAAAGCATCGATTTATACTGCCTTAACACATATTCAAGGTTTGTTTGGGGCTTTTACTGATTCCCCCAATTATTTTGATATGTAATACTTTGAAATAGATTAGTTTAGAATATGCTTTACACAATGATAGAAAGTCAATATTAAAAAGGGGATGAATAGGAAATACAGTAAACTGCTTATCATGCAGGTGAGATTCTTTTAAGGCTCTTCGTCAGACTAGAGTGGAGAAAAAGAAAAAGAAACATTGTTGTTATGAATTCCATTCACATGTCAGCCAATGTCACCAGATGCAATATCCAAAGCCTTGTCTTCCCATGTCAATGGGACTCATGGCGAACTCATTTTGAGCTGTAACCTTTATCCAGCTGACCACTGTGTTCTCTGATAACCAAGTCATAAATCACACATGACGCCTGTCACAACGAGCAGAGGTGCAGCTCGGGTCTGGTGATGCGGCTGCTTGGATTTCTGCTTCGGTGGCTCTCATCAAATATCATTCAAGATGATAATCCCAGTGGTGGTGGAGGCGGATCTGTGCTCTGAGATGTGGGAGGTTTGCCATTTATCTTCTCTCATCTTGTTCGCGTGTGTGTGTGTGTGTGTGTGTGTGTGTGTGTGTGTGTGTGTGTGTGTGTGTGTGTGCGCGCGTCACTCTGAGTCAGTGTCTCTCGACCCGGAGGAGCAGAGTTCATTCAGACGCCCATTTGGTTGACGCTTATTTTGACTTTTGCCTCAGTTCAACTTCTGGCAGGATTAATTCAGGTTAATTTATTTAAATTACAATAAATCTGGTTGAATTTATACTCTACTCTGACATTTATTTTAGTCATAGTTTTGCCGTTGTATTTAACACTTAACACTTGTAGTATTGCCTGAAAGATGACATCTATTAATTCCCAATTATTTCCTTGGAGGTTTCCTGGAAAGATTTGTGCCATTTTGTACTAACCGATACAGATACAGTTCTGAGTTTAGGGAGGTGTGCTGAGTTTATAAGCCGTTGTTGATTTCGGGAAGAGTTGTCCCGTCGGAATTGTTTTTGTCTTACAACTTCAACCCTTTCACAGCGTGTTTTCAGTTCATGAAAGTTAACTTTAACTTTTCCGGATGCCAAAAAGTGTCTTATTCAGCTTTTGGCTGTACGTGTCACTTTCGGTTGCAAAAACAAAAATGTCAATGGCTAAATTGCCGAACTTGAGGCTTCAAACCCGCAGTCCACAAACCAATGGGTGACGTCACGGTGACTACGTCCACTTCTTATATACAGTCTATGCTGCCGACTGTCCAATAAAAGCATGAAATATACACAGGTGTATGCATTTTACTAACATGACGAAATAAATGTCCTTGAGCGCATGACTACAAGCTGCAACTGTCCTGATGAAGTCAGTGACCGTATATATTTTATCAGATCATCATCATTTTTCTCTTACTGTCAATGCCATCATAATTTAGTGGATATTTTAGTCGTTAGGGGCTTTCACTAACTTCATTACCAGTCGGGGAGCTCTGAAGGGGCGGTGAGAGACGCAGAAAGCCTCTGCAGCAGAGGGGAATAAAACCCAGAGGCATTAAGACCTTGTAAGAGCGGCATGTGAGCAGGAGGTAGAAGATCTCTGTAATCCACAGGGAGTAAGAGACAGGGATTGAAAAAGAACAAATCAGAGTGGTGGTGGAGGAGGAGGGTGACTTTCCATCATGACATCTGAAGGAAGGGGAGACGCAGGTGGACAGAGCAATCACGTCCTCCGCCGCTTCTCCCACCCGTCGGCTGTGTGAAGTGTGAGTTACTGCAACCAAAGACGGAGTGTGGCCAAGTGTACAGTACATCAGCCGCAACATATGGCCGCAAGCACGGCACCGAATACAGTAAATACACATCAGCATGAAATGTGTCCTGTTTCCGCTGTGAGCACAGATTGGAGCTCAGCACAGACAATAATTCACTCATGTATTGGTTTGTACACGGGAATGAAATGAGCTTTGACGCCCACTGAAGGGCTGTTGCAGAGCACAGAGGTAGGGCCGCTAACGAGCGTGTTGCAGCTGTGATTTCACATGCTGGTGTCTGAAAGATGCTTTGCAGGATGGAGTTTAGGTTTGTGGCTTGCCTGCCGTCTTGTTAGATGGAGCCCAAAAAATACCAAACAATTTTGGCAACACTTGAGTTTAGGTTGAAAAAAACAAGCAGTGACCTCCACCTCTGAGAGTTCCCTCTCTTCTGTCAATTATGCAATGTTCATAACATTCTCATTATCTCTGTATTTTTTTGGCTAAAAACTGTAGTTTCAAGTGAGAAATTGGAGGGTTTTCCCATCAAATGAAATACTGGCAGGTTTGTTTTGGAGGCAGCCTCTTCTTGGACGAACTGCATCAGAAGGCACCTTCCCCACAAGGCTCCAGCACTCGGCAGCGGGGACTGCTGCTTGTTATCCACACACGGGGAAAGAAATCCTGCCAAACTGACATGCAGGCAGTTTAAAAACACATCACGTAGTAGTCTGACTTTTGCTGGCATCAATGTGAATCTCACTGTTGAATATTATTGAAGCTGAGCTGTCTTGAGCCTTTTTATTAAAATTTCAGAGAATGTCATCATCCTCTGACTGAACATCAGAAATCAGGTAAAATTTTGAGCCCCAAATGGACGTGCAGCATTTTACGATAAACTCAATGGTGTGTTTCCAATAGAGTAGAATATATTTATGGTTTGTCTGTACGCTGAAGCGGTGGAGATACTGGACTTGAATTTTTCTCCTCCGTGCCTGCATTCGACCTGCCACTCTAATCCCCTCCCTGCTCATCGCCATCTGTCATCTCTCAACCACCACTGCCCCACCCTCTACTCATTTTCTACGTGTTCCTCTGTGTCTTTCTCTTTTTCACCCCCCACATTATTGGCTGAAAGAGACTGGGACCGGTGGGGTGTTTTAGACTGAGCTCAGGCTGTGCACGGAACCCGCTGAGAGGAAGACAGAGTGTGCGCACTTACCTCGACATAGAGAGACTTCAGTAAATGTCAAACCCTCTGAGAGAAGTGCTGATGGGGCACCCAACCAAGTAGCTCATTATTTCCTGCATAGGCTCTAATTAAAGAGGAATAGTATATATCACATCATGGCCTGCATTAAAGCTTGACAACAAAAGGCCGCAATCTGAACTGGTAGAAGCCGTTACTGTAATGTGTGAGTACTGATGCTATATGAACCCTGCTACTCACTGACCTGTTACTGGTTCTCTGGAAACAGTGAAGACCTCAGTCTTGACTGCTCTCTCTTGCTCAAAGTGGACTCTACTTTCTTACAATTAACTGCTCTAAAAGTGCAATAAATGTGTGAAAATGTACTTCGCCAAATTAGTTACTCTACTGTAGTGTGTGTGTGGGGGGGGATAACTGGAGGACGAGCAAAGGAGACAGAGCAAGAGAAGACGGTCAGATACTATCAGCACTGTTTGATATCTTTTCACCAGTAAGAGAGCCCTGCATGTTTCTGGCTGTAGCATTGTTGTTGGTGTGAATGCACCTAACCAGTTTATCTGCACCGTTATGTGATGTTTTTGTATTTTGAGGCCGTTATCACCAGAAAACGCATAAAACAACCGACCTGACAAGGAGCTCCTGCGGCCGAGCAAATTATGAAAATCAAAACCTTAAAGGTTTTAAATAGTTTGACCTTTTGGAAAAATTAGCTTATTCCCTTTTCTTACTGAGAGTTATATGAGACAGCAAGTTGGGTTTTTATTTTACAGGTGCAGTGACTTCCTGGAGTCTCTGCTGGTTGCCTGGTTATCACACGGTGACAACAAGAACGAGATGCTGTCAGACAGCGTGCAGGTCGGCTCTCGTCTACCTGCGATGTTACCAGTCTGTACAGGCTGATGCTATCCACCTATAATCATGCAGGTCTGGGGTCAGAGTAGAGGGAAGGGTTAGCACTATGGCACGATTAAGACAGAACATTTTGGGGAAATAGCATCACAAAAGATCGATCAGGTAATCAGACGTTGAAGCTGATCTTCATCTTCATTTCTGGTATCTGCTGGTGAAGAGGTGTGTCATTCAGGGAACGCAGATACATTCAGCTCCTGTATTGTGTCCCTCACTGTAGTTTCTGTGGTTTTCATGGTCACACATGATGATTCAATGTGTCATGAACTAGGCTCTCATCTTTATACTCAAGAAACCTTTCTGACGTGCTGCACACCTGCACGCTCAGACACACGTGTGCCCTGCAGTTTCCCTGGAACGCAGTTGAGAAATCTCTGGTTTGTGTTCTCGGTTTGCACCTGATGGCTTTGAACTGGGCTCCTCTGGGATCTTCCCTGTCCTCCTCCCGATGCACGTGGAGCTCACAGGCCTGATTCTCACCGCTGTGAATTCATGAATAATGACAATTCGCAGGCTATATAATACGATCTGATCAGCGTCATACCCATGATCCTCCGTGGCTGCTGGGGAAGACGAGGCTAAGAGGAGGAGAGGGATCTGGGATTGTGTGAAGATCAAAGGCATCTCTGCTGCAGGACAAAGGCGTTTGATCAGAAGACTGGCGAATTCAGTAAGATGTTAGATTCAGGATGTTGCCAGGTTGTCATTTCCCTCATGTTATGATATACGGAACATCATATCAGTATGTTTCCCCAGTACAGACTAACCCCCTGCTGACTCTTCCGTTCCCTCACTGTATTCAAAGGCCTCCACATGCAACTCAGCGTGAATATGTTTCTGAATATAGCCAAAGGCCATGAGGGGGTTTGCATAGCAGTAGCACAGGGTGAGACTCTGAAGGGTCTTTTGTCAGCTGGCTCTCAAACACGCATCCATCATCTCCCCTGAGAGTGTCAAATTAGCGATAAGCTAAACATGTGGCTTGCCAGCAGATGTCAAGGAGCTAGCAGGAGAGAGATTGTGGTCATGTTTGTTTAATCGCCTCGGGGGGGTCAAATACCAGATGGATTTAACTTATTTTTCTTCTGAAGCAGGAGAGAGAGTTGTGTAACAGTTAATTGGAAAATTAGAGCTCCCTGCAAAGTTTAATAATATGGTGAATGTAAAACTGTATATTCGACTCGGAGTCTCCTGAGTTGCCGTTTACGCCCGCACCTTTAGGCGACAAGGAATGCAATGAAAACAGTGTCGTTGGTTTTCTGTTAGCGAGTGTGAATATTATCAGTGCAGCTCTACGTTATTGGGAGCAAAGCTGGCAAAGATCTGAGGTTTTATATGAGTTACAAAAAATGTATCATCTTATGCAGAAACTTATCTGTACTACCAGAAAAAGTTAGACAACTCTTACGAGACCGTTTTCTGGTTCAGTTGAAGTTTTGTCAAAAGAAATCTGTGTGTTTATTTATCAATTGCTTTAACCAAACACATTTCTGCCCTTTCTGTAGCCACATTAACCAAGAGCCATGTAGGCTTATCCTCAACTTCAGCCCAGACTGAAACATGTTAACAACTGTTAATGGATTGGCATGAAATCCTACTGACTTTGGTGATCCATTTCCTTTAGCATTTTGCTTTTTTATTTACTTTTATTGACTGTTGGATGCATTGCGATGTCATTTGGGGCACACATTCCTGTTCCACAGTGATGAACTGTAATAACTTTCTTCCCCTCACCTTTCATCCAGCTCCAACATCAGGTCGACATTTTAATTTGTCCATTGCTTTGGTTTATGACCAGGCCTCCGCGTCTGAAAAGTGAAGCCAATGCGTTGGTGTCCTAAACCTGCATTCTCTCTACTGACCAGCAGGGGGCGTCTCTGATCGTATAGAAGTCTATGAGAAAATGACTCTACTTCTCACTTGATTTAATACCTCAGTAAAGGCTGTTAACATGAGTTCATGGTCTCAACCGCTAGTTTCAAGTCTTCTTCAATACAGCATGATGTTCATTTAGAAAACGTTAAAACTTTAACCTTTTCATAGCGTTTTCAGTAACACAAACCAGTGGGTGAAATCATGGTGACTACGTCCATTTCTTATATTCACTCTATGTTTACGACCAAATTCCTGCGGAACTAATGATGCCCATCATCGTAGCTGTGAGCAGGTTAGCATGTTAGCATGCTGATGTTAGCATTCAGCTCAAAGCACCGCTGTGACTGTGAGAACAGCCTCACACAGCAGCTAGCGTGGCTGTACGACAGAGAAGATGAGGAACAGACCACTAAAACATAACACGCATAGCTCATCCAGACTGTCTTCCTTTTAAAGATAGAGTTAATCATTTCAGATCTGACGAAAGTTCAGTCCGGGTATGTGAACCAATGCTGATGAAAGCTGTGGTTTGTAAATGTGCTCATACTGTCGTATGATGAGGCTTCATGTGTAAAAGAACTAAACCAGAGAGACAGTTTTTTTTAATATTATGACCCATTATCTTAAACATAACCACCATACAATATATCACATGCATTACATTTGTATGTACTATCAGATATTGCATGGCAAGATTCATATTGAAGGTTACTTTTCTGTATTTTTAGTGGAAGAACCCGACGGCACGCAAGTTGTTTTCCCTCGGCCCGACACGTGATGCTGTGGTGGATGCAAACATAATGTCCAGAGGATACAGCGTAATGGCATTCTGGCTGCTGAAAGTCTCATCTTTCCTGTTTTTCTCAGCGTGTAAATTGGATCCAGTAATCGCCTCAGTCAGCAAATTAGATGATTTAGGGAGTAATTTGTGGAAGACAACTTTGAGGTCAATTGCATTCCGTTCTGTTTTTCTCTGGTCTTCTCTGTTGTGCCAACCCAATATTTTCTCATATTCAGATTTTTCTTACCAGCTGTCAGACTTTAATACGTGCAGTATCATCCTATTAGAGAGTGTTCCCTCTGCTGCACACCATTTAACCACGATGTTGCTTCTAATGGTACTAACACGCAGCTATTACTTTATCCACCATTTCATCTCCTTGAGTTCCTTCTGCAACTTTATTCAGCTGCAGAATATGTCACATCACATAAATACATCGCATAAATATACAGAATGCCTGGTGGGAATGTTAAAGACATAGGTTGACATTTTAGGAAATGAGAGTTAGATGAGAAGATTGATGGCACTAGAGTGGTATTGATCTTCTTTTCCCAGTATTGGGTCGGCGTATCGACAGCCCCAAAGCTCTAATCTGAGAGGGCTCGACTAAAATGGGGTGTGTGGTACTCAAGCGTATATTTTTGAACACTTTGTATAGTTTTTTCACACTTCACTGGTGTTGAAACGGGGTGAGATTGAATTCTACAAAATTGCAAACAAATCAAGCAAAGAAATGTAATAATATTGCAACCAACAGAAACAAATTAACATTGCTGTGCAGACTCAAAATAAAATAGTCTTTTCTACACTGATTTTGATCAGGTGACGAGTATTATCAGAGTGAGAGATGTGTTTGAGCTCTGGATGGGTGGACATGGGGTTTTGTTTTACAGATAGTGTAACAGTGCTGTGGGGATTATGGGAAGGTGATGGGGTGAAGACGCCACATCATTTCCAGTTGCAGCCACTTGCTTTTGTAGCACTGGACTATTACCATGAAGCTGGGTCTTTACTTGCCATTCTGTTTCTTTTGTTATTAAATTTAGCTATTGCATTATGCATGCAGGGAAATAATACTGCAGTCTGTATTCGATTGTGGAAGTCGTTGCCCTTGCTCGGGATGGCCTGAAGGGTTTTTCCCTTCGGTCACTGAGCTAGTTAACCACATCGTCACACAATAACTCAAGCCCGTGGCCTCGACATCATACGATGTGTTTCCACTATGACTCCCTGCAGCCCTCTGCTCACAATTACCATTAATGACTCTTTCAAGCTACCAGGCAGTTCCTCATGAACTCACACAGTTGTAGCGTCGAACGCTGCTTCAGCACTGCCGCTGCTGTAAAGGTTACTTTATAAATGTAATAGATATCAGATCACTAGTTACCCTGTTGAAAATGTAATAAGTAATGTCATTATTTAAATTTCCTCATCAGAGTAATGTAACTTATTTGATTAGTTTTATTACAGATGTTTTAATTTGTATGATGAAAATATGTGAAAGCAGATTTCTACTCTTTCTTTTCACTCTGCCTTCCTTCACAAATTAAAGAGGGAATAGAAAGTATTCATACTGAACCGTGCACTTTCAAATCCCTTCCAGTGCTGTCTTGTTTGGCCCCTGGCTTGCCCATTCACCCGTTATGTTCCTCCTGACTCCCACAAAAATGTGACTGCTGTTATTACACAGGGTGCGATTTTAGCAGTTTGAAGCATCTTTTTGTAATTGTTTTGCATCTTTTTGCGGACCATTTGGTATGCTGCTTTGAGCTCCAGGCACCTCACTTTTATCCACCCAGCATGCCTTGCAATTTCTGGAGGATTGCCTGTAGCATCCAAAAATTGAAAACGGTTCAGTTGTGAGCACGAATACTGCGGCTTATCCTCCGCTGTCCAACCACGAGTCTTCCACGGGTCTGTTTTAAACGAGGAACATGTAAATGTTGGTGGAGCAAAGTTCCTGCTTGTGCATGCTGCTCAACATGAAAACTGATGTTTTCAAGCCTGCTTAAGATTTCCTGTTTGATCAGTCCCAATACGGTGCAATGATTAGGCTTTAAGATAATATTCTACATAATTATATCGTGATAAAGGATCTTTAAAATGTTACTGTCAGACTGCTTTAGATACAGCAGTCATTCCCAAAGACTGGACTGAATGAATCGGATACATTTCTTAGTCTTTTATTGAACAGAAATGGCTGGTTTACCTATTTAAGATAATATAAAGTGATGTGGAAATGGTCAGGAACGTTCATTTTTGCACAAATTCCCTCTTCTCACCTTTAGACAAGCCCTAATGTAAATTCGATTGTGGTGGTTTGTCATTTTTTAAGTGTTCTTCAGAAAAAAAAGTTTAGGAAACCCTGAATACAGTATTCACATTAATCCGAAATACAATACGGTTTCCTCTATTCGCCACTCTATCCATGTTGAATTAGAGATGAACAGCTCTTGAAGGCAGCTTTTAATTTGCTCTTAATGGGATTCAGCCCTAAATATACAAACTGAGGATCCCTGATTGGGCTTATTGAGCCGTCAGAGGTTTCCCTGTATTTTGTTGTGAAGAAAAAGAGAGCAGAGCTTTCTGCTGGCACGGCATTATTGGATGTGGAGAGTCATGATAAGTCAGAGTCATCTCCTATCCCAAGGACATGTTCATGTTCAAAAACCCTGACTGCACTCCCACGGGCTCGTGTACTGTATCCAGACTACATTCATGAGTTGCTTGTTGTTTTCGCTGTGTCGAGTGTCTGTGCAGCCTTCATTGGTTGTTTAAAAGAAGCCTGCAGCGAGAGCCTGGGATTTGCATCTTTTGGCCTTGAGAACAGGAAGGAGAAAGTGGAAAGGGTTTCCTGTGTTATTGATCCTTCATGGATCTGACTCTGCAGGCAACACAACCTTCATTGTTATGTAACTGATGCGTTCCTTGAGGAATCTCAAAACTGCCTACATCCACACTTACAGACACCTGAAACTCAAAGCACGGGCTTGCTTACCCATGCCTGCAGTGTTGGATGACATGGAGCCGCAGCAGTGGAGAGAGTTCCTCCCCAGAGTGTTGAAGAGTCTCGATGTTCTCCAACACAAACAGACCGGCTGTCAGCCGGAGCAGAGTTACCTAACGTTGATGGTAAGAAGCGAGGCATTGTTAATGATTCATTGATAACTTCATCATTTTGTTTTATCACCTGTTACGTCACTTTAATATAATCCAGAAACGTTGATCTTGATAATGTGGGTTTGCAACAGCTACTAATCATGACTCATCATGTTTCTGGCTAGAGTGTCACCAAAGAATGTTAATCAGCTGCAATTTGGCTTCAAATTGCAGCTTCCCTGGCTAATTATAATTTAATATAATGTTGGATAAATGTGTAAGTAGCCAGCTGCTAGCTGTAGCTTCATATTAACTGAAGCCTGTATTACTGTTGTTGCACTAATTCCCATTCAAACCAACTGCTTAGATGTTGTATTACCACCTGTTTTCAGCTCCTATAGTTTATTTCTTTTACTTTTTTGTCTTTCACCTGTCCTCAGTTCACACTAAAGCCCTGCAGACCTTATGTAACCTCAGACAAGCCCTGACTGTTTCCAGAGCTGGCAGCATAGTACACACACACACACACACACACACACACACTTATCCTTAGGGAAAGAGCTGCATGGACTTCCAAAATCATGCCAGTGTTCCTGTGCCACACTGATTGGGACGTGGTAAACTTCACAGCCTTCCACATGCAATGGATCGGTTCCTATTCATGGATTTCAAATTCAAATCCCTGTCATATAAGTAATTCCTCCTGCTTCTCACCTCACACATGACTTCAGTTCTAGAGAGAGTGTGAGATGAGCGGAGGGAGGGGATGATTGGATCCTTCCCCAGGATTTTACACTCTAGAGACACAGAAATCCCATAATGCATCACACCGATGGGGACGTCTCTGCCGCTTTCAAGTTGAAAGGGAGGGAAGGGTTCAGATCACCTGAAGATCTGTCGCGTCATTGGCAGCTTAAACCCCTCATTATGAGGGATGCTAAAGAACATTGGTGTGATTATGCAAACAGGTTTGTGTCGAGGTGAATCTGCCACTCCCACCGGTTGTTCCTGCAGGCTCAGTGGCACCTTCAAAGCCAGACCTGTGGGATTTTAGCAAAGTTGATCTGTATATTTGTTCGGTAAAGAACGTTTTAATTCCTGCATGTTTATTTCCATCACCAGTTACTGACTGTTTTGATCTAAACCAAGGGAAGAGGGAAAGCTCTCTTTTTTTCCCTAGAAGTGTTGTTTTGCATACATGTTTTATACATATACATATTAATAATATACATAATATATACATAATATACATAATAATATATACATAATAATATACATAATATACATATTTTGGTCAACTAAAAAGAGAACAAAGACACGAACAACAAAGTTTGCAAACTCTATGCGTCACGTTTGATGGGCAGTCCTGTCAGGGTCTCCCAGTGGAAGGCGCACGTCAGGACGAGGCAGATTGTTGCCACTCTTCCTCGGGTTGCTCCATGCCTGCCTGCACCGGACTGACAAAGGGAGGGTCTGTGCCTTTCAAAGCCTCCTCGAATACGTGCCAGAACACTCTGCTGCCTTTTGAAATCACACCTGAGCCGGAGCCAGCGGGGTCTGGCCTGCTGTCGTATGAGTAGCGCGCTTCTCATTTCTGTTCCTGGCTGGAGTCTTGGCACTCCAGGTGAGGTGGGGGAATAAAATAGGATGTAGAGTCCACTTCCATCCTTTGTTTCACGTTGACTGACTTCACCACGTGCATTTTAAGTTTGGGATCAGAGAGGGGAAAAACACAAGGCTGTTTACTGAATTCTCTCACATACTTAAGTAAATCCTCCTCTTCAAAGTAAAGGGGAATTATCAGTGACGGCTCACACCAGCACATAAATCTGTTAGGAGCACAGAGGAAAGTTAGAACTAATGCCGGTGCAGCTACCAAAGGGCTTCAGAGTTTGGAAGACTTTCCAAGGAGATGATGATAATATGAGAGTTATTACATTTTCATGACTTCTCAACACTCCCTCAACTCCCTGCAGGTTAAAAAGAAACAAATGCTCCTTCTATGTTGAAACACAGTGAACTCAATTTCCTTAGAAAAAGGTACCAAAGATGATATGAATACCTGCAGAAAAAGACATGCTTGGTAGTACATTATACAGTATATTATACTTGATATGAGATAAATTGTCAAGAGAGTGAAGCCAAGCTGGCACTGAAGATGCTGCTTTTAAGTGTTGCACTTTCTTCTTTTACTGGGGGTTGTGTGAGACTGATGTGAACTCCTTGATGTTGTTCAACTGACGATAAGCCGCTCTGGCTCAGGACTCCAGCAAACTAGAACTCAAACATGAGGCTTTCTCATGTTAGTCAAAAGTGACCAGTATACGAGGCTCATTCTGGATAGCTGCAAAAACAGCAAGCTGTTTACAAAAAGCATGTAAAACCTTTACGCCTTATAACAATGCAGACACGTTCAGGAAACAAATAGATGTTGCAACAGTCACTTTTCCAAACTTCTCCTTCACAAACTGTCCAGTAGCCCGAGAAATTACAAACATACCAGTCGATTCCGCACCGTGTGATTTAGGTCCATATCATGTTTACTACAAATACAGGAAGTAATGTTAAGTAGCGAGTTGGAAATTAATGGCAGGATTATGCTTGAAAATAATTAGTTGTACAAGGTTAACGAAGCTATTCTACCATCTTATAACGGGGTATATGGAGGTGTTGTCAACCAGGAGACCAGAGTTAGTGTCCTGTCACAGACCTGCTTCTGTGTATATTCTGTGGTATCCCTAATTATATTTTAAGCGTAGTTTATTTGCCATAACCAAAATATTTCCCCAACTTAAACCATGCAGTAGTTATGCCACATATGTATTGTAGAATTAGAATAAAAAATGTGAATCACGTGCGTCAGAAATGAAAATAATCTGTGGTTTTGCTTAATTTTTCCAGTATTGACGTTCTTGTCTGGCGACGAGGTTAAAGAAACCTTTTGCTACTGAAATGAATCAAATCAACAGAAGTTAGTAGTGCACAAGAGTCAGATGAGAAGCCTCACAAGTGTGTTTCTGTCCCAAAGCATTGGAAGGGCTGACTCTGTGGTGATGTATAGAAGAACCTTTTGAAGCACTGTTAGAATGGATCCAGTTCCCATTGACTGTAGCGGCGCATTACAAAGCCAGACGGGAGTATCAGAGTTTCAGCTGAACAAAGGCATTTATGATTTTTCGGAGCCCTGGAAGCTCCGAGGACCCCCTGCTTGGGCGCTGATCCCTGTTCTTTGAGAGAAAAGCACTTATTATTAATAATTCAGCACAGGAGCCACTTCATTATCAGATGCAGTGCTTTGTCCTCTCAGTCAGTCAGAACATCAGTGACGGGGAACACTATTAGGAGGTGGAGGCAAAGTTTAAGCAGGTGTCAGTTAGTTCATTAACGCTCTTTTCAACATAATGTAGTCCTCTGTCCTGTATGTGAAATCTGATCTACTCTTTATATCCATTCAGTGAATTTAAAAGATTTATTTTCATATGCTTTTAAAGGCTAACTTTAATTTTTATAATTTATTAAGTTTTTCTGTCTGGTGACGAATGAAGGCGGGCTGCAATGTAATCGCAATTCCGCACCCTCAGTGTACGTCCAATAAAATGGCTTTTTTTGCCATTGACAGGCTCAGATTGTTTGATTTATTAGTGTCTGTCAACATCATGGAAAGGACCCTACAGTTCAATACCTTTTGCTTGATCCGGTCTGTTCGTTATGGGTCATGTGACTTGTTGCCGGAAGACAATGGTGGAAACGTTAGTGAGAGTTGGAGAGAGGACAGACAGCGTAGTTTAGTGTTATCTAAAAGGTTCTCCTTAAAGTCAGATAATAACAACCTGAGCCTGTCAAAAATATTTAGTGGGCGTACATTAACGGTGCTCAATTGTCCCCGAGCGATTTCGCCGCAGCTCGTTTAGCAGCTGCTGTATGCAGCTTTCTCGCTCAGTACTGGACCTCATTGGTCGCTTATATGTAGTCAAAAAGTAATGCACACCAAGGGCAGTGATGCGGTGTTGATCACGAGAGGTAGGCTTGAAAGAAAGTGTCAAAAACTTTCAATTGTTGATCTTGAAAAAGGCCTGAGGACCAAAATATCATCAGAATAAAATAAATGCATTTGTGCAACACTACTTATTCATTTAGATTGTAAAACGTGGGAAAATAGAGTTCAGGTTGGAGGATTCGAAAAGGACCCTTTTAAAAGGAGGATCGCCCAAAGAGCAGGAGAAGAGAGCTTGATGCTGGATTTCCTGAGGTTACGCTATTTTGCAGGCAGCACAGATGGGGATCGCTGACTCAGCACAAATCATAAACATTGTTTTGACTTCATCATTCATGTGACCACCGGGATGGAGCTGGCTGCAGATCATGAATTATTCTGTCAATTGATTCTGCTTGATGAAATTCAGCCTGAGCTCACAGGACCACAACAAGTGAAAGCACCACAGCCCTCGCGGTGGTCATTTCACATATTTCTGCGAGATCCCTTTTGATAAAATCGTCAAACTGTCAAATACTTAATAATAACCTGTAAAATCCCTAAATGAGCCCGCTGTTAGAAGCAAAGACGACAAGACAACCGTAACCTAAAGCAGAGGACGCACGTCAGAGGACAGGACACAGAAATGTACACATGGTCGTGACCTAACTCTGCCTCCGGCTGTGTATCACTGCAAACACTGGCCTATTGTTCCTGCCTCTGCATTACTTTGCATATCCGTTCCCTTGAGTCATTCTATATATATGTATTGGGCCTGATACCACAGCACTGCAGATGTGAATACGGTGTGCTTAGCTGTTGCTATAATTAAATCCCATAATTGAAACCTGAGGGATTATATGTTTTTGTTCTCTGCTCTAATCACCATGCGCTGCTATACGTCACCCATGCGGGTATACGGCTGTCTTGCTCTTTCCATTATACGCTGAGTGTGGAGCGGCTGTAATGTCACAGCGACAGACCAGTGGGTGAATGCCAAAGCCTTGCTTTGTCCCTGTGCTGCAGCCCGGGTGGGTGGGGGGGGGGGGGGTTCGAGCCGTGCACACCTCGTACAGTAGCTCATACTGTAACAACCAGCCACACAGACAGTTTGTCCTCCTTTTAACATCCTAGAAATCCCCGCGTCAGCTTGTCTCCTCTCAGCTGGATGAATCTGCCTCACACTTTCAGCTCAATCTCTTCTTCTGTTCTTCATCTAATAATAAGGCCGTGTGGAAACGGCCTCTGAGGTCCATTTGAGATATCGAGTGCGGATGAGCGCGTGGCACTTTTTTATCCGGGTTATTATGTTCTTGCATCAGTCAGGAGGCCATTTTCTCCACCCGAGCATTTTCAGCCGGCAGTCATCAAAGGAGCTCAGCCACTGTCTGTGGCAGATGTGCCCTCTGATCACACACACACACAAACACACGCCTACATGCAGCTGTTTATTGTTCCTGTCAGGTCAGGTACAGGGCAGGTAAATAAAAGTAAGTTGTGTTTCTCAGCTCTGCATCCTGATGGTTTTCCATCAAGCATTAAGAAACTTAATGTGATGGAAAACAGCCACCATTTGCCCCTGCATGCTTCCTCTTCCTCACTTTGATGGCGACCTTCTTTATGGCCCATAACTCCTTACTAATTATTCCTTTCCGTGTGTGTGTGTGTGCGCGCAGTGTATGCCCATGCATGTTGAAGAGCACTCGCCCCGGATTAATTAGAAGCAGTGAATGCAATCTTTGCTAAAGTGAATGTTTTTAGGAGCATCCTTCACGTTAAACAGAGGAGTTTAAAGCAGGCGCAGGAAGTCCACTGCTGATATAGTCCCTAACGCATCACCAGAGCTTTCAACCGGCTGCTCTCACACGCACACACACACACACACACACACACACACACACACACACACACACACACACACACACACACCTCCAGCTGCTCGAGCAACCCAACAGGCAGAGTTTGTTTACTGGTGGGGAGCCGGGGTGGGCCGGCGCTGACCAGGATGAGTTAGGTTTGAGCTGAAAGGAGTTTCTGTGCGCCTACACTGGAAATATATTTTTCTCTGTCTCGTAGTCGCTGCCGATGATCAGCATGAATGATGGGACTGGTGCATTGCAACACAGGAATATGGTTGCTTGCATACTAAAAAGCAGCCAGGCTTTTTGTCTGTCTCTAAAAGCTAAATTTGGATCCATCCTGAAAAGCAGCACAGAGAGGATTATGCACACTTTGGTCTCTTCTCACCTCAGCTACTGCAGAGTGTTGTTTACGCCTTTATCAGAAAGAGGTGAAACTAAGAAGAAGAACCATATCTCCTATTTTAACATCTCTCTGATGGATGTTAGGTGCTTTAGAGGTGCAAGAACATCAATTTTTGGGTCTCATCCTGTAAAATGTACACGGATACGGTAATCAAGAGGTAATAAGGAACTGTTTAGTAAGTATGTGCCACATACTTGGGGTGCAGGAAAAGAGTAACTAATGATTAAGTAAGGAGTAATTAATGAATCGTTGGCAGCTTGTGTCACTCAGTGGCTGTTCAGAGTTAACTACCCAAGAAGAAAGTGGTCGTTTTTCCTATGAGCTCATCATTACCAGATGATTTATTATTATCTCCCGGTCTGTTCTCAAGTAACTCATCATTTTCTATTCAATCGTCGAATCACAGTTATTCAGGAAGAATTCAGGAACTGCTCGTTAATAATTAATTCTCAGGTTGTTCCTGATTGGTTCCTTAGCACTCTGAACCCCGAGCAGTTTGGGGCGTTTTTCGCTCCTCTCGGCGGCCTTGTTTTTCACTGCAATGCATAAATCCTCCACCTCTATGTGAACAGCACATTCATGGCTCGAAGCTGAGCGAACTCAAAAATGTAGTTTGTGCAGTATTACACAGTCACCAGGTCATAAATCATAAAAAAAAGAATTTCGTTCATAATTTATTTTACAAAAATTGGAAAACAATGGAATCTATCAACATTTCTCTAAGTGCCTACAAGTGTTACCAATGTTGGCTCTGCGCGCTATATTCATTCAACTATTTACATTTTTACAGCCTCTACTGACAGCCTCTCCTGTCCTTAATACGGGTTAATAACTACTCACATGTTTGTGTTTTAAAGTAAAGTAAACGGAACATCACTCAGGATCAGATAAGTGAGATACGCCTCATCAATATATTGTCATTTAATGATCATTTCCAAATCCTCCGTAGAGAGTAGAGAGAGCGTAATGCCAGTGTGTGACACACACACACACACACACACACACACGTATCTGATATAAAAAGGCTAAGATGAAACCATAATGTGTGTGGGGAGTTCTTCAGGGCGGCGTGGGGGGGAGAGTGTCAGTGATTTAAAACAATGAGATGTTTTCAAGTTAATTGGAAGCCGACGCAGGATGTCCCTGCCTTGTTCTGCCTCCCTCGTTCACGGTCTCCTGCGACACCTGGCCGCTTTGTGGAGCTGCGTGCGAAGGTTTCTGTGCTTTGCTGCAGTTAAAAAGACCCTAAGTGAAGGCTTTTCCCCGGAGCCCCCGAGAGAGGTCAGCGTAGGTTTTCACCTCGAGTATACGAGGAAAGAATTCCAATTCACATTTCTGTCCTCGCTTTCACTGTGAACCCACCGGGGCTGCGTACTTCAAAATGCACTAATGGGACATCTATGACGACTCATTCCTGTATTTATAGCTACAAATGTGTTTATTGTGTGGATCGTTGTGGTTCAACATGGTCTGTGCACTTGGAGAGGATGACATCATGAGTTTCAGTTATGTCCAGAGAGTTGATCTCAGTTTGAAAAGAATATATCTATATTTGCATTACACATTTAGAGAACACGTGTTTCTGGAGAAGCTGCTCCCAAATGATCACTCATCACTTGGTGCATCTCTATAGATCTGATGTGATTGGCTATGATTGATACCAGACACTAACAAGTATGATCAAATGGTTGTTCTTAAACTGGGATGCTTTGCACATTTGTTGCATTTAAATGTTTGATGTGATGTGGCAGCCTGACTGCACTTTAACAAACTGAATATATGAGGAGGTCGAAAACAATGTCTGGAGGTAACAAAAACCAAAAAAGTCAGATATTGCGCAAGGATTCTTCCTCACCCACTGACAGCTCAGATGCACCCAATGCTGCCACTGATGATCAGAAGATATGTATACAATAGTGTCGTGTCCACCAGCTACCAGGACACTAAGACTCTCCACTAAACGCAGGGACGAATACAGAGAGCTTCTTAGAAAGTCTTGTTTTCATGTTCAACGGTGGGCTTATGAACAACATTAACTCTGAACTAACAGCGTACTTCCTCTCTTTGACTGAAAACAGTAAACGGCTTCTCTTCTGACTCCACGTCACATAACAACGGTCCGTCCTCTTCCAGTGGTTGGTCCCATTAAACCAGTGAAATCAGAGGAATTCTCTGCCATTTTTTCATCCTGCCGTTGTTCAGCACACACACGAAGGTAGAAAGGCCTCCTGACAGCTTCCTCGCTATTAGCAGAGCCGTTGCTGTGGTGACCATTTCATTATATTCTGGTCCAAAGTTTTGTCTAATCATTCTTCATCACAAACATCCACTGACATTCATTGAATACTTTCTGCGCGTGGGCACGCCATTAGGGCCGCACCGAGGTCACTTTGCTCATGCTTCATTGTGTGTCGTAGACGTTGCGAGAGGAAGTGAATAGAGGGAATGTCTCATTGTCGTCACATCTGAATGGCTGGAATAAAGTTTCTCAACCAGCAGATTACATAACATGTTTTACGCCTGAATACCAACGCTGCCAAAGCTGGGAGGATTCCTGTTTTCCGATGTTTCGATAATTGCTTCGGGATGTCGGTAGTCAGGTGAAAGAGAAATGTCCTTGTTAAGCCGTGTTTTTACCTTTTCTCCGTCTTCTTTCCAGCTTGTTCTTCATCTGTCCGATCCGTCCGCACCCCCCTGCTGGGTCTCATTTCCATGTTGGTGCTGAGAGACACTCACCTCCACTTAACACTGTAATCAGTCTCCTCCGGCTCAACAGACAGTCGAGTGCTGCAGTTCATGTGTTCTCCCTCTGCCTCTCACCTTGCATCCTTTCTTTCCTCCCTCTTACGTTTATTCCTTGCTCATAGTTAATGAGCCTTTTCAGTATTGATAATAGGGACGGGCATTTTGCATTAGTTCCACATTCAAGTTCGGTGCATTCTATTATTATACAGATGCAATATGTAGAAATGTATGTAAAAAAAAAATAAATAAAAAAAATCGAATGTAAGAGTAGGGTTGGAAACACCCAAGCCAAAATGGGTTTATAATTAACTAGGCTCTGCAGCCGCATTAATTGTATTTTGAATTGTATTTGTATTCATTAATAACTGAATCAAGACGTGTTTTTGTGAGTGTGTGTGGTGCGGTTTCTTGATGAGCCTTTGTTCCTCATCCTGAGCCTCGATCTTGAGTTGATCACATCCACTCTACGCTTTTTGAAACAGATGATGAAATAAAAGGCAAAGATTGTGAACGCATCCACGCATATGCAGAGAAACAGATGCATGTTCAATCAAATTGAATCATGCAAGGTCTCTCCTGCAACATCTTTGCTGCAAAGGGCTTCGCAGAAAACAATGGATCCGTCCTCGCTAAAGGCTGGGGTTGGTAATCTTCTTCAGAACCATTTCTGTTTTATTTTTTTAAATCCTCATTACATCCTGACAGCAATCAAAGAATCAAAGGATCTGACAAAAATAATAGAGAATACAATCCTGTGTCTGTGGCTGCAGATCTGTAATCAGCTCATTCATCCTGAATGTAATGATTGGAGTCTTCCACGAGCTGCTCGCTCCATCAACTCTGGGATGTTTAGAGAGATCTATAGACTTTTATTTCCCTTTACAAACAGTGACATTGGGAAAACCCATTGCACAAAACCAATGTTTACACCTATTCCTAAGTCATCAATGGTGCTGCATTGACTGGGTGCTGCAGTCACTGCTGGGTGCATGTGACAGGAGCTCGTTGGCAGTAAATTAGACTTTTAGTTTCTTCCCTTTCCTCCATCTTCAAGGACGGTTGATTGACTTGTTTTTTCTGATGAGACTAAAAAAAACTAAGTCCTCTGTAATCTATGCTCCACTGAAACAAACACAAGCTTAAAGATCATGGTTTTTCAGCATTTAGTTTGCCAAGAGCTGCAGAGAGCAACTCAAAGCCTATAGAACATCCATTTTAACTTAATTTCGGCCAACGATTTTTCCAGCTAATTAGTGTTCCTCCCAAATGAGACACATTGTTCTGCTATAAAGGCCAAGAGCCGCCAAGACTGGGAGTTATGCAATGCTCTGTGCTAACTCACTGAAATAAATGTCTTGACCTCACTTCCCTTTTAGTTAGACACTTTTCTCCAACTGCTTCTCTCCTGTGTGCTGGTATTTCACTTTTCAAAATGGGCCGTTATTGACATTCACTGAGAGAATAAGCAAAAATGACAAGCATTGTACCTCCGACTGAAATCATGTCTGCATTTGCAGAGTGGTTTCATGTTTCAACAGTAAAAACAAAAGCTTAAAGGTACAACGTGTAAGATTTGGCAAGAAGTTTAGTTCAAAGCATTCAGAATGTGACAAAGTAGCAGTGCTGGCGTTATGTCAAAGACGTCTATGTGTTACGTTTCATTGATATTTAGTCCTGTCTTGTAATATCACTGAGGTGATAGTGAGTCACTGTAGCGTCCATGTCTGTCCTCAGTCCAGCATGAGTTGGAGCACGTGGCTACATCTTACACACTGCACCTTTTTTAAAAGTTTCAGAATTTTTAACACATTTGCAACCTGAAACATTTCAGTATTCCTGGTGGCAGTATTAGCGGGGGCACACACACACACACACACACACACACACACACACACACACACACTCGTTTAGGGTTTCCATAGCTCTAAATGAGTCCTGAGCAGAGCTGATGAATACTGCTCGTATTGATTGTGAGTGGGTTCTGCCAGATGCCCTTTCACTGAGTAGAGACCGCAGGACCTTAACGGAGCTAAACACTGAGGTTAAATGCATGCTTTAATCAGAACCTTCCCGATTAACTGAGCCCTGCACTCTATTGGGAGTTTTTAACTTCACATTGCAGTGACTGGTGGGAGTAGAACATGGGGTCAGTGTTTGTTGGGCTACAATACAAAACAGGTTTTTTTAACACCGGATGCAAAAACACGGTGCTGTGTGAGCGTGCGAGGTCTGAGCGGTGACAATAGGCCTGCGTGACGGATCACGAGGCTCTTCTCCGACTCCCCTCATGGCTGTGCAGAGTCTTCTTGATTTGAGTGTGTCAGCACTTTACTTTGAAGATGAACCAGCATCCATCTCATGACGTATGAGACCCCAAAGAAAGACTTGCCTCTCTGGAGAGCCTCTGTTCTGAGGAGGCTATTTAGAGCTGTTTTCCAACGCTCACAACGCTGAGGATCCTCGTCGGCTGATTCTACATCGGTCTCCAAATGTTTGAGTCAAAACAAATATACAAAAGTTTTTGTTTTTATTGTGGGCCAATGGTTGTGAGTTGCTATTGATTGTATGAAACTAAACCCCCTACCTTCAACAGGCTGTATTCAGAAATGAGACTGTAACCTACTTCAAATGAATACATGAAAAAAAACAGAAATGTCATATTACCTTTATATTATCCACATGGTTTCCCACTGTTTGAGGTTTTAATTTCCTCATCTTCTTTGTACGGACACATGTCTTTAGTTTTAGAGATCGCAGCCTCTAAGGCCCTCTCTTGTCGCCCCACGAATGAGAGAAAAGATACGCTGTTTCAGAGGAGCTGATTGAGTTACAGGGCAATTAGTTTTTATGTTCTTTGGTGCACGCATAATAGATTTTGAGAGTCTCGCAGATGTGATCCTCTCGCTGCCTCGCTCTGTCTCACCAGGATCTGCAGCGGCACTGCACCCCTGGAGTGTTTTGCTCAAGGACACTTCAGCACGGGGACTCTTGCAGGGGTCTCGCAACAAAAAGGCGGTGGAGAGAGAGAGAGAAAGAATTAGGCTCATGTTCAAACCAGCATGTGAACGGAGGAGGCCTTGGATCCAGGTTCTTGTGGGGAGCGAGCACACAGCAGGCTTCTCAGAGCAATAGCCCCCTGTGGAGTTTCAGATGGGGCTGTCCACACGCCACGGATACATGCATGCATCGGGGAGGTTTGAAGCACACATCCGTGAGAGCTCACCGTTAATGACCTGCAGTACGGAACAATGAGCACGACTCTCCTTTATGTCCCCTCTGCTTCGTTGTCCCACTGTAAAGCTGCTGCTGTACCAGGACCCGGAGCATTGTGTGATTCTCCACAGCTACCCTGAGAGAGTCGATGCTGAGAGCCTGTCGCCGCCAAGCCTCAGACATCATTTATTGTTGATTCAGCAGATATGAGGTGGGTGGAGCGAGGAGGACAGAAAGAGACAGAGAGTGAGAGAAAGTCAGTCATAAGACCTGTTCAGAAAGAGAAATACAGCAGCGAGAGCGTGGAGAAGAGGATAGAAAGTTAAATATATCAGTGAAACAGAACAGCGATGTTGAACAGACAGTGAAAGAATGATGGAGTTGAGGTTGGGCATGAGGTTGTGTGGGACTCGTATAGCCTCAAAGCTTTGCCTTGTAGCAACACGCTCCCTGCTTCCTGCAGGCTGTTGTGCCAGAGGCAGAAACATCTCCATGTTGTCCTTCATCCGCAATGTTTCCAGTCACCCTGCCCCCGATGTGAGGCGGGGGCAACTCTCCAGGGACGCAGCTGGCTGCACTCTGTCAAAACACACCGTGCCAGAGAGGAGAAGATGGAGAGTGGCTTTTCAAAGTCAACAGTAGTCAGTCAGACAGATCTGCAGAGCGCAAACACTCTGAAGGTGAAAGTCTCGCATACATTAAAGCTCCGTTAAGTGGGTTTGAATCCACCTGCTTTTATTCACATTTTTTATTTGCACGTAAGAAAAACTTTGGAAAGTTAAAATATCTCAAAAAGAGTTTTTACGAGATTGTCGTCGCAAGACAAAGCAGCAGCATCGGTCATTTCAGTCGGTGCCTCAAAGCGACACATGTTTATCCAAGTGAGGAAGCCCTCTAACTGCTACAGTAATTGTGGCGGAAGAAAGGGAAGTAATCGTAAACAAGTGTTTTCTTTAATCGTCACCATGATGACGAAGCTCCCCTAAGCTTAAGGAAAGAGTCATTATAACCAAAACCTTGATGTTTGGTTGAACCTAGCCAAGTCATTTCTGTACACAAACAAATTCATTTTTCACTCAGTGATTTGCGCTTCTGTCCCACTTCCAATTCCTCTCTTTTGGTTTGTCATATTAAACCATTTGTTCCAGTATGTGTCAGATGAAACCATGACTGCATGACTGTTCAGGCTACATTTTCCACTAAGCCTGAACAGATTGCTTGTAATTGGACCTGAAGATTCTTTCCTCGGAGTAGAAAAACATTTTGCATCTTGTGTTTCATTATCCCTAAAACATTTCCCACAGGCCTAAATAATGTAAAAATCAATATTTCACGCCGTCTTCAGACTGTTACAGTAGGACGTCTTTATTTAATTCAGAAAGACATCAGCACAATTCATTGTGTTCAATTTGAACCTTTTTTTTAATGCACACAGAAACACTGCTTGGTTGAGGAAGCTGTTTCTCCAGTTGTCTCTGGCAGAGGCGATATTGTTTGTATTGATATGCATCATTGCGATGGTTGAATCTCAATACGCTGGGATCCATATTACAGTGTGTGCAGCAGAGCCAGAACCTGTTTGGCAGTCAGAGAGAAGTGCTGGCAGGAATAAAGACATCCATCACACCGCCGCCCTGGACCCAACGAGAACTGACGGTGTCAATGGCACCACCATGGCCGCCATCAATCTCCCCCTTCAATGCAACACTCTCTTTACAGTCGTGAAAATACAGTGAATGCATGCAGGGACTATCATCCAGCAGAGTGAGTCAGTTCTAGAAGTGGGCTGTATTTTGAAGGAGGAGAAATCAAGCTGATGTGTCAAGAAGACAAAATAATTGCAGATCGTAATGTCAAGTTATCACATCATTACCACTGTCCAGCGCTAACACCTCCAAACCGGCCTCTCTGCTCAACCCCTGAGTGTGTATCCAGCTGATGCACAGTTAAACTCTAATCCTCTCCAATAAATGCATATTTGGAGGAAATATGGCGAAGCAGTGAGCTCAGTTTGAGGAGCCGCAAACGTTTTCCTGCAGTACTGCCCACACACAAGTTTCAAAGGGAGACTTGTAGTTGGGTTTATTCATTTATAAATAATATTAAGCAATTGCGGGAGAAGTTTAGCAAAGTAATGTTGTGTATATTAATGCAGATCTTTGAGAGGACTCCAGAATACCTAATAACTGTCTGAATGGAAACATGATGGGAGCATGTTAGCTTACTTTGAATGAACATCCCACCCTGAAATACACCGTGATTCAAACGCTTCACATTTTAGAACAACGCCCGACTGTACGTGCTCTTTGTGTTTTTAAAATGCTTACCAGAAAGCTGAGTGAGCTCTGATGAACCACAGGCTTCCATCAACAGCAGGACGAACTAGTCCGTGGACCAAACACAAGCCTGAGCAGACTCTTTACTGATGCTGACCGGTATCATTCATGCAGTGATAACAGCAGAAGTCAGAAAGGACAGTGTGTGTGTGTGTGTGTGTGTGTGTGTGTGTGTGTGTGTGTATGTGTTGGAATAACATGGCGGTCTCCCATCAAGGTCACCTCTGCTCTGTAGATGATGAAATGCACTTCTGCACAGCCTGAAGACATATTTTGTTTGTAAAAATGTGGCAGAGCTGAAAGTGACTGGGAGCAGTATGCAGATATGAGCAGACCGTTCTCCTGCTGGTCTTCAGCAGCTCTTAGTGGTCACAGTGAAGGCCTGCAGGATGCTGCACTGAGTCGCATACTCGCATCTGCAATTTATATACAAATGCAACCACGTTCTCAGTGTTAAAATACGTGTGCATTTGTGACAACAGGAGCTGGAATTCCCATTGCAGTCTGTGATATTGACATTGTACATATTGCTTGTGATATTGTGGGAAATATACATGTGTTGAGTGACTGATTCTCCAGAGGAACCACATAGCCTAAAGCTTTTAATTTGATGATGAAACGCATACTCAACGATTACAATACTTGTTATGAGATTAATCTACAACTGTCCAACCACAGTAGATCCAGTGCAGGATTAATATCTCAACCTGTAGCCATAATTAATCTGACTTTCCCTATTGTTGTGTATTCCTCCCCAAATTGCCCAAAGACTTGGTCATATATAAATCATCTTTAACGCTCTGCAGTTACTAAGATCTTAGTTTGTGTCCTCTAAATGATTCACTCAGCGTTGGAGGAGCAGATGAATAAGTACGGGGTGTAAGGTGGTAGGTGGTGTTGTCAAAACACTGAATGCTTTGATACAGTATATCTAATTAGAGTTTGGACCACGACTCTGGAGGAATCGCTGCAGTTCAGCAAAGAATAAACACATTAAATGCTCGATTCCTGAGGAAGTAACAGCCATTTCCTGCTTAGTCAAGCAGCACAAGGAGTGGGTATGATAAGACGAGGAGCCACCCCCCCTTCACCACCACTAATGCCTGAAACACCACCCACTCCACCTCTCCCTTCCTACGGCCCTCCCTCATCCTTCTGACTGGCCCTTCTGGCCTCCGTCTTGTCGGCCCCGCAGCTGTATTTGAATCTTACAGCAGTGAACCACTGTCACTCAGGATGGACTCCAGACCCCCCAACCTGCCGCTGCTGCTTCTCACCTGCCTCCTGCACTTCTGTAAGGACCCCAATGTTGTGCTGCTTCCAGGATAATCAATGTCTCCTTCAGTTAAACCAAATCTTCAGACTCTCACTTCTGTTTCTCTCTCTTTTCCTCCAAACACAGGGCAGAGTGCCAGAGGACAGTCATGTAAGTAGAACTGCATTGTGTATATTCGACTCTTGTTAAGTAAGTTGTCTAAATGATTCTAGTTCCTCCAGTGTCGAGACAGTTTCAGGTTATCCAGTCCTCGCTATAGAGAAGAAAGCTATTTTTACCTCGCAGTTATTTTTGGCAAGATGGGCAATGTATCCTGCTCTCCTGGCCTCCTTCATATTTCAAAGTCTTTCGTGAGATTCACTGAAGATATTTTCAGTTGCTCAGGTTGAAGCTGGGTAATCTTTCAAATCAGTTTGAATGAACCTCACACATTCTGAATGGCTTTCAAACAACATGTGTTTGATTCAAAATGCTTGTTTGGTTTTTTGGGATAGTTTGACATTTTGGGAAACACACTTCTTGCAGAGAGTTAGATGAATAGATTGATACGTGTGTCTGCTCAATAAACGGCAACAGCCAGCGGGCCATTAGCTTAGCTTAGCATGAAGCCTGAAAAAGTGGGGGGGGGGGGAACAGATAGCTCAGCCTGTTCTCATTTCCAGGGCGTCAAACACCGACGCTTTGTGCCCCTCAGCCTCTGATACAGACACACAAGGCAACCATTAGCGTCTGTGTGAGATGCACCGGGCTTTCAAGTGACTACAGTGTAAACGCATCCACTTCATTATTAGACACTTTGAAAATGTGCGTGATGATGTATGTATGAAGACTGAAAAAACCCTGCACGGTGGGTGGAAGTGGAGGCTGAGGGGTCAAACAAACACGAGACTTAACACTTAGGAGACCAGTGTTCACTTTGTTCCCAACGTGTTTGTGACGTGTTTACTTATGTTACGCTGTTGACATCTTACTTAGTTTGTATAGTTATTTTAAGCCCAACCATGATGTTTATTCCTAAACAGTACTCAGTGGTTTTGCTGCCTAAACCTAAGCAAGGGTTTTTGTTTAAATTCAAAACTTTAACTGTGTTTACTGCAACCGTACAACCGTTAGCCTACCAGCACCTCTCAAGCTCACTAATGAACCTAAAGTCTGTGGCTTTATATTTAGCGTAGAGTGGTATCAATGTTCTCCTCTAGCTCTACATATGTATTTCCACAGCGTACCAGTTGGTCATTTACTGCCTCAGTCACTCTCCATCACTGAGCCCACACTAACCCGCAGTACTTTGAGGATGTGGACTAAGTGTTTGTTGAGGCAGGTTACACAGTGCTGTTGCTGCAGAGGGAGAGCAGAAGCTGGGATAAATCAACACAGCTGTCCCAGTGGTGGTGGGGGGGGGAGGGGGTGGAGGTGGAGGGGGAGGGGGGGGTTGAAGCCCTTTCCTTTTCCTTCAGCAGCTCCTGCTTTCTAAACAGCAGACTGGAGGCCAGGGAGTGCCGTCCTTCAGACTTCACCTTTATTATTATGGAGAGAATAACAGACCCTGTCTGGTAGATTGTGTTACTTTGCTCAGTCCCTGATGTTGATTTTTACACAAACAAGACAATTATTTCTTTCTCATGCATGTTTGTGTGTCTGTCTGTATGTGTGTGTTTGTTTGTGTGTGTGACATTTGGACCTACAGCGTACACTATAGACACCGTTGACCTTACACTCCTACCCAGCAGCACAGTTCAGAGCGGGACACCGGTGACCCTGTGCTGCCAGGTCAGAGTCAGTCATGACAACATCCCTCACCTGAAACACGCTTTCCAGCTCAGACAGGACGACATCCTCTTCTACTCCTCTACCACCAAAGAAGACTCGATCACATATAAACTCGACCCGGCCAGGGCAGCTGACTCTGGAAGTTATGAGTGTCGAGTCACAGTCGAGGACAAGAGCAAATCCAGCTCCGGCAAAAAACTCGTAGTCGCAGGTAGAGCTCCATATTGCTACAATAGATTATTTGTTTTTATTTGATTACATTTGTTTGTTGTTATTGCTCTTGTCTGACAAGATAGTATAACATGAACAAATGTGATAATAAAGCTGAAATTCTTCCATATATCAGCATGTTTGGGGATGAAAAATCAACATAAACTCGTTGGACAAAACTAGTGGTATTTTGTTTTTTTCTTCAATTGATGAATTATTCACAATACTGTCAGCCATTTTCCACAGCACGACAGATTTCAGACTGACGTTCCGCCTTCTGCAGTATAAGAAAAAACATTTTCAGACTTTCTTGAGTTAACAGTGAAGATTCTGGCTGCGTTGTCATTTTGTAAAAAGTTATGCCGCAACTCTTAAAATACACCCTTGGTGTTGTGTTCAAGGAATAGGACGTCTGAAAAGGATAAAGAATAAGCAAACATACTATAGATGCAGTAAAAATAATAATTAGAGTTTTTCATTTTTTATTATTTGAATGTTAGAACCCTGCAGCATAACAACAAGGTTAACGGCTAAAACACAAACCCATGGGAATGGCACTTCAATTAATTGATTTGAGAAAGTTGTGGCATTATACCGACTTTTCACGCGTCATACGCAGGCAGCTCATGTATATGTGTACTATTATATCTGAACAAACAGTAATGGCTTTACTTCCTCTTGGCTCGTCCTCTCCTCAGGCCTGCAGACCCCCGTTCTGTATTTGAATAAGACTTCACCCTATGAGAGTGAGGAGTTCACAGCCACCTGCAGTGCTCCAGAAGAGAGAGGATCCCTTATCTTCAGCTTTCACCAGAGATTAAGGGGCGGAGCCTTGACGAGGATAAAGCAGACAGCGTTTACGGGGAACTCATCAGAGACCACGCTGGTCCTGAGGAGTATTGGAAACAGCACCCTGTACTGTGACTATGAGGTCAATTTGGTTTCTGGGTTCAGACACTCCAACCGCAGCAACGAGATTCTAGTGATCGTCAAAGGTTATTAGTTCAAGAGCTGATATGTCTCCAAGAAAAGATCCCATTGCTTAAAGAGGCTTGTGGGATTGACTCTCCCGAATTGTGTCTTGCAGGACTCTACATTTCCCCGATCATGAACGTGCTGCCCTCGCCAGATGTCTATGAGGGTGAGATAATAGAGGTGGTCTGTAAAGTGATGAGTGAACTGAAGAACATTGACGTATTCCTGACGAGGGACAGGAGGATCCTCAAGAAAGCCCCAGTCAGCCTCAGCCATCGGTTCACTGCACAAGAAGGCGACTCTGGGAAGCTCGTGTGCAAGGCAGAGTGGGGCAACGTGCAGAAAGAAACGAATCAAACAATCACAGTCAAAGGCAAGGACTGGATAACTTTGTCATAAAGTGTCTCTTCTATTTTCATGATTAAAAAGTACTCCATGTATTCATTGTATAATACCTGATTTCTGCTGTCCCACTTCAACAGAGCTCTTTTCAAAGCCACAACTGACTGTGAATCCCACAGACATATTTGAGGGTGACCGCTTCAAACTGACCTGCTCTGTCTCCATCTATGTTCCTGAGAGGATCAGCAATGAAAGCATACAGTTCTCCATCTACAAAGATACTGTCAAGCTCATCAGTGCAGAGACATACTTCACTGTGGCACAACCTTCTAAAAATGGCAACTACACCTGTAAAGCCCGGGCTCTCAGTCTCAGGCACAGACCTGTACAGAAAGAAAGCCAAGCAGTTGTTGTCAAAGCAAAAGGCGAGTCATCAAATGCATGCTGACATGAGCATTTCGATGCAAGTACGGCCTCACAGAGCTGCTAGCGTGGCCGTAGACTCTTGTTTATCTTTGCCTTGTTCTTTTCTCTTGCAATGACTAAGCCGCTAATTGTCTGATCCCCAGTTCCTGTTTCTGAACCCATGCTGAGTGTGGTGGGGGGTACGCTGGTGTTGGGAAAGCGCTTCCAGCTGCTCTGTCACAGCGACAGTGGCACTCTGCCCATCATCTACACCCTGAACAGCCCTGACAGGCTGGCTAAGAGCAGCGTGGTGAGCAAGCCCGGGGAGGAGGCCATCTTTAACTCCTCGGCCATCTACAAGACTTCAGACTTAAATAACTTTCTGTGCCATGCGACAAACGGTGAAAACAGGCCTCCTATGAGAGGAACAGGGCAACAGCTGCTACGTTCAACCATTATAGGTGTGTTGGATGACGACTCATTGACACAAATTGATGTTAACATGCTAAAAAAGCTGGTCTAACGTGCATTTAACTCCATGCAGAGCCTGTCTCGAGACCAGTGTTGATCGTGCAACCCGGTGCGGGGGACGTCTCCGAGGGGCAGGACGTGACCCTCGTCTGCTCTGTTCAGAGAGGCACTCTTCCCATCAGCTTCACCTGGTTCCACACTGAGACGGAGGTCTTCTCCCAGACCTCCAACAATCTGAAGGAATCCTACAGCATCAGCAACGTCAGAGGAGAGCACAGAGGGGAATACTACTGTGTGGGCAACAACCCGGCCAACGTAACCAAACAAAGCCTCACCGTCATGATCGGAGGTGTGTTCTCTCTTCAGTTAATAGCAGAGGTGATGGTCATCGATGCCTACCTTTGTCAGGACCGAGTAGCGGTTAAGAGAGTAAGGATGTTTTGTAAAAAAAGTGAGGACATTTGTGTGATAAAGTCTAAATGTGTTATTGGATAAAATAATAAATAAATACTTGATTAAATGATGGATGTATACGTGAAAGGTAAACTGTGTTTAATAGTCAATTCATGCCCATCCGTATAATTCATTTAAATGTATTCTGCAGTGAAGATGGCTGGCTGGAAGAAAGGTCTCATCGCTGTTTTTGTCTTGTGCATCCTGCTCATTCTGGCACTGATCCTCATTATGGCCTTAAAAAGACGCCTTCTTCTATTCAAGAGGAAGAGAACTGGCGAGCTGTCGGTGTAAGTAACATTGCTCATGTTCTTACCAAAAATCTGTGTGTTGAAAGTGAAGCAAACTTTAGTAGCAAGAGTAGGTATAGTGGTGACGCCCGTACAGTTTCCTGTTTTAAGAAGCTGATTGTGTTTTGCGTCCACCTCTTCTTAGGAAGTCAGCCAGCACCAAAACGGAGCGGCTGAGCCTCACCCAGGCGGCGGTCAACGAGGCTGCCAATGGTAAAGTCTCTCTTGCTGATTGAAATACTGAGCTGCAAATATGAGTTGGTAAACTAGTTTTCAACGAGTCTGGTGCCATTTTTTGTCCTCTCTGTCTAGTCACTCCAGGCATGATTGGAAAGAGTGTTTGGAGTGAACATGCATCAGGCTCGGGTGAGTAGTATGTAGACAGTTCTTAACTCGTCAGCAAGTCCCACGAAAAGAACAAAACTAACAATGTGTTAGTCTGTCGTCAATCATTTCTGCCCCTAAAGATGTAAATCTTTAAAAAAGGGGACACCCTAATTTAATAAAGGAACATGTCAGCCAGGGCAACCGTGTGGCTCATGGCTGTGTTTTTCATGTTCTTTTGACAACATTTAAGTTTTATCAGACAAAACATATTTGGCACATATACACAAAGTATATAGAATATCACCAGCATTATTGTTTAAATGTTACCTACTTTGACTGCTGCACTGTTTGATTTGAAATAATATGAAATGCTATGAAGTTTAACTTCAGCTTAGTACTGTATTGTACTGCAGAGTCTGAGGACCAGAACAGTATGAGCGCTCCAGAAAAGCCACCAGAACCTCAATACACCGATGTGCAGACCAGACAGGCTGATCCCAACAGAGGTGAGGCTGCCTCTGAATTTATTAGGTTAATAATTTTGAAATGAAAAACACGGTCTTGAATAGGTGCGTTTGTGTTGTCGACAGCTCCGGTGAAAAAGGGCACAGACACGGTGTACAGCGAAGTGCGGAAGTCCAAGCAAGGTATGACTCACATCCTGCTCTTCGTTCAAATCC
The DNA here is from genome assembly GCF_004355925.1 of Anarrhichthys ocellatus. Taxonomy (NCBI): domain Eukaryota; kingdom Metazoa; phylum Chordata; class Actinopteri; order Perciformes; family Anarhichadidae; genus Anarrhichthys; species Anarrhichthys ocellatus. Next base: position 449,132 of record NW_022280056.1, on the reverse strand, counting down.
CACTTACGTTATGCGGTGAGAGAAAATCAGGCCACTCGCTGACGTTTGAAAAAGAAAAAGCGCCAGGAAACAGGATCAGCTCCAACTGTAAACATCTGCATTGTTAGTGAAAGAATGTCCCATTAAAACAGAAGGCCCAGTTGCCAGGTGTCCACTTCCTGCTATCGTCAAAGAGAACTTCCTGTTCTAACAATCAGAGCCAAACAGTATGTACATCCGCTAAGACTTGGTGAGCAACACTCCATTGTTCCCTACTGGTGGGGGAAACTCTCAACCATTGTTCAGTCATTGGCTCCTAATAACTGCTGACGGTTTAAATGTCAGCTGTAGTGATACAAACAATGATGCAGCAGAGTTAGAGGAAAACACAATATAACACAGCAGGCATGTTTTTTGCTCTATGTGCTCTAAAGGGAGACGTGCTTGTAGATAAAGACTGTTAGCACAAACAAATTAGCGTGAATGTGTGCGATATGATAAGCTCACAGTTTCCTGGCATGTGGGAGCTGTTCATGGGAGCGCTGACGACAATACAAGCCCTCCTTTAATCCTCAGACTCCTTTTGTTTCCTGAGCTTGTCCTCTGGCTTTGTTTTCGCAGGTGTTCCAGAGCAGGGCGATGCTGTAAGTGGAAACACACACACACAAACACATCACACACACACAGTGCATGCACACACTACAAAAAGGCAGAAACACACTCGTGAATCTGTTGTGTCGGAGAACTTTGCAATTTGACACAAATATTTTCAATTGTTAGACTTCAATTAATGAATTCCAGTTAACTGGATTAAAGTCGGTTCACAGGAGGTCAAATGAACACTCAAAGATGTGTCTACAGAAACTAAACTATCTATCTAACATCAGCAGGTTACAACCACAATGTTGTGAGCATGTTAGCATATTGATGTTAGCATTTAGATCAAAGTGCCACTGTGCCTACAGTCTCATGGAGCCTCTAGCATGACTAGAAATTAGGACATGTTCATGAAATAGTGTTACCCAACACTTTGAGTAAATATATATGTTTGCTTTGTGTCTCACATTGTGAAAGACAGATTTTTACCAGCTCTGAAACTGTAGCTGTTGCTGTTAAGATATTATCGATGCTATATTTATTTCTGTGCAAGACGAATTACTTGACACACAAACACGTGCGTTTCCATTCGACACAGGCATGGATGTGGTGCAGTAGTCTTTCAGCCGGTGTCGGTCCGTGCCTTTCTTTCAGTGTCTTGGTCCCTCTCAGCAGGGGGCGGTGGAGTACGCGCAGCTGAATCATGACACGGATCGCCACAGTGACCGCGGTAACCATGGTGACCACAGTGTCCAGGATGACCACATAGATGAGATCGACATCGACAGTGTTCACATCGGCACCGATGACCACGGGAAATGAAAACACGACCCGGCGCCCACCAAGAATATTTATTCCTTTATTTATCCGGCTCGTTAATGCAGCTGGAGTCTTTTGTCCTGAAAGGCCTGAAACAGCTCTGAGCATTTATGTACTTTTTGTATTTTTGTAACACTTTGCGAGGAACATCTCACCCTGTAGATTCACTTGCTTTGCCTTTGAAGGGCAAATAAAATGTTTTCGTTAAGTGAAGTGTTTCTCTGTCCTTTCTCTGGTGGTTTTCTTGCCCAGACGCACAGAGAGGATGTGAGTTGCACCGAGAGGATGTGAGTTGCAGCCACAAAGGAAGAGACATTCAACTCTATATCCTTACACTGGTGTCAGTGGTGACAGAATCCAAATAGAAAGAGAGCTCTTTGAAGTGGAGCGCAGTAGTGATACTGCAGCTTTAGTGGTGGGGTTGTGACTGCACTCATCGACAGTGTGAGAGTCGGTGTTTAAACAATGAGAGGACAGACTTCAGGCGGCGCTGCGTGGAAACTTAGTGCCACCTGGCTGTAATCCGCCTCACTGCCAGGACGGCGTTCACCGTGTTGTCACAGCATCAGTTTCCTCACAGATATCCGTTTCATGTTCCATTATCTAAGCTTTGATTGAATGATATTACATGAACGTATTCAAGGTCTCCATACACCAGATATGTTCAGCAGGCAGACCTCTTGCTAAACTCCACACAGCAGAGGAGGATAATGCACATTCATAATTGGCATGAACTCTTTAAGACTTTTAAGCCACACTTTGAGAACATAACGTAACAACATAATGCGTCTTAAAGTGAAAGTGTGTTTGATATGACCGCAGCTACCAGTTACTTACATTGCTTTAACTGTTGGTTACTTTTTTAGATTAATTAATTCAGTCTTTAAAATGTTAGAAAATAGTAAATGGCTGTTGCAAATTCTCAAAACCCTGGTTGACTTCTTCAAATTGTTGATTTGTCCAACAACATTATCACTTTACTGGTGTCTTGCTTTTGCTTTCAAACTGACTTAAAGGATTCATTGTTGCTGATTCATTTTCTATTGATTGACCAACAGTTAGTGTTAGAGCACTTTCCTGCAATGCTTACAGTTATTTCTTAGTGAGTGCAAAGCATCTAAATAATCTTTCTTCATGTCCTATTTTAGAATTATTATAAATGATTGTTATTTAATTTGGCTTTAGAAACGTATCTGATCTTTTACAAAGACCTGTGGGTGTGAAGAGTGTCATTGTGACATTGTGCACCTGTCAGCAGGTGAACTGGGGCTAGCGGAGCACATTACAAAGCTGCTGGACCTGGATTCGAGGGCATACGTTGGGTTCACTCAGTACACGGCAACTGCTGTCGACAGTCTGGATTATGAGGATCTGCGTTTTGACAGGAAGCTCTTATAGGAACACTGATCAGCAGATAAAATCCATGTGTAACACCTGACACCAGCGCTAACACCGACAGCCTGCCACTGGCTCTCACGCTTTCATCTCCATTCTTAGCACCAACCAACGTATAGATTGTTCATCTTCATTATCTGCCTGCCTGGCGTTTCCTCTTGCTTCTGTGTGTTCACAGAACTGTCTGATCTCTCCTCCTCGCCCACCTCTGAGCTTTGTTCACCGCTGCAATTGTGCTTCACGAGTGTGTGCACAATATGTGACGGCGGGCTGTGCTACAATATTTCCAGGGTTTGCACCATTCCCTCAGGCCTCCCAAAGCTCTCACATGCACAATGATATGTGTGTGCTTCTTGGCCTCTGTGGTGTCCTCGGAGGCATCTATGAATGCCTACGACTTCAGATCCGTGCCAAAATGAAAACAAGGCTGCTACTGCCGCGTCTCAGTCGACTCATGGTTAATTAATCACATTACTTAACCGGTCGGCCTTGATAGGAGGGAACAGCATATTCTGAGCCACACAGGAACTGATACTATGGGACAGTAGAGTAACATGTACGGTATCAAAGTTGTTAGAAAAGGAGTGTAATTACACAGGGATCAGAGAAAAGTGTAGCCTGAGCTTGCTTTGGTTTTATTTTTGGATGCATTTGACCAAAATACAAAACCACAAAGCCATACAACACCTGTTTTAACAGGATATGGTTCAAACCAGTGCGTTTGCGACAGCCACAAAACACATGTGTGAGGCTGTCAGGAGAGTAGAGGGTGCTTTGAGTGCACACTCGTCTCAGACACCGAACACTTTGCCCAAGGATGGTGCTGTTCTGCCTTTAGATCGTAACTGTCAGGAGTGAGGATGGTGGATTTACTGCTGTTCCCAAAGCTACAATGAGCGAGGTCATGTGACCTGACACACCTTTAGGGTTCCTGTTACAAGCAGGCACGCACCGCCAGAGTAACTCTGTCACATGATCGATGCTTATGGGGCCAGTTGTGTGGCAACTAAGGAAGGCGGCTTGGTTTTGGACATGTGGTCAGAGTGCTAGAAGGGTCTTAAAGGCCCGGCAGAGTCCAGCGTCTCCTCTTTATTGCTGCACGTACGCCGTCTGTGTCTCCGCCACGTAACCTGATCCAGCTCCTTCTGTATCTGGAGCACAACTCCTGAACTGCCATTGGCTGCTGTGCTAAAATTAGCATATCGACCCCTGTGAAATGCATTCTGGGAATATCCTGCCTTTGACTTGGCCTTATGGGGCCAGGGCTGTCGGTGGTCTGCAGATGCAGCAATGAGGTCATCGCGTAGACCTCATCTCTCCTGCTCCTGCAGAGGAACGTTTATGTTACAGAGTTGTTCTTAGCCACCATGTAAATCTATGTGATTCCACCACATAGATTTAAATCAAAGACATAGAAATAAAATTACTATCTGCATCATCTGAAGTCTGGTTGTGCAGCATTACTTCTTAATTCCCGAATAACTGTAGCGGCAGAAAAAGAACAAATGAAGGAGACAAAAGAGTTGAGACGTGCTCAATTCAATGTTTTATTACAGGCATTTTTATTCATATTCAATGGGTGTATTTGAGGAATGGCTATAAGTCAAACTGGTCATCGTTGTTTCTAATCTTCACGATTTATTACAGAATATTTGCTTTAAACTGTGAAATTGTCGATGCATTATGCAAAACTGTTACAATGCTAAGCCTTCCAAATAACTTTCAATAAAATGAATTTGGAATCCGCAGAGATATTTATCAAAAGGCTGGTATTTCATGGCTCATTTGTCTTCCTACATACCACTCACTGGTCGGAGGCTCATTAAAGAGTCGTGCTGGGATGTTAGAGATGAGTGCCTGTAGTGGTGCACAGTCTGTGTCTGAAACCAATTAAAGTACATTGATATAACTGAAGATCAGTAATTATTCATGCAAGTTATATAAGTCAGGTGTTTGTATAATGCTGCATTTGACAGTTTTCTGGTGGGAAAATGCTGCCAGTAAAGATCAAATAAGTGAAGCTTTGAAGCCAGTGTCACTTCGGGTGTCCCGACACTTTGTAACATTTTTTATTCTTGTCATTGACAAGCAGCCACATGTCACCGTGCTGCAGACTGCAAAGGCAGCTCAGGCTTGCCATTATGTCAAATACTCTTTTGTCCTTCATATGCTGAGTAAAGGTTAGATTTAGTAAGTCCACCTGCTGCATGTCCTCCGTCTTTAATTGCTTGAGCTCTCACAGATCCAGGACATTAATTCGACATAACCTTGTGCAACCTGCTCAGAGCAGCACGGCACCGAGGGTTTACGTCCTCTTCTTCATCGACCACCGGCTGAAACACTCGATTGTGCAATCGAGCATCAACACATTAAGCGCACGTGTGCACAACTTTTAACCTCTGACCTCCTTTTCCAGAGATGCGGGCTTTGGCTAAGGTAACCCAATCCTCACACAAACAGTCAGCCGTGGTACTCCCACTCCCCTCTGTGCTAAGTCTGAGTCCGAGTGCTCTCACTGAGTCCCGGACAGCTGCTGCGTCTGTTTACTGCCTTTGCCTCTTTGCAGGGCGGCGCTCTCCGTGCTCGGCTAATGTCAGCAGCAGTGTCTCCCAACGGGGACGCTTTTGCTCCCCCATGTCTGCTGGACGGCTTATAATTATCCTAAACAGTCTATAAAAGCCTTGAACCTTCTCATGGGACTGTTTATTCAAAGCTGTACTGGAAGCCTTTTTTAACTCTGGGTTACATGGGTCACTGGAAGATATTCGAGTGTAAAGTGTTTATGAGGGGATATGTGCAGTCTAGAGGTGCATGGGTTCAAACGCTCTGCCGTGTCTTATGCCAACATTTAGACACGGCCTGAGCAGTTCTATGTCTCTTGGAACAAAAGACTAATTTACACTTACCCAGAGTTCATCCACCCCCAGCAGTCTGCACCTGTTATCTACATGACAGCTATGATATTAATGATTTAAAACATGTTTAACACCTACATTTGACCTCAGACCCAGATGAACTGAACAAAGGTTTATGCTTTATTTGAGATCATGTACATAGAATTTAATCCAATTATATCGAGCTGCTGTCTGATGGAACCACTGTAACCACAGCTCTCCAGAGGAACAGAAACAAGTCTGGACAAAAAAAACACTTAACCACTAAAACCAAATCTTAATCTGGGAGAAAAGGACGTATATTACTTAAATATCATGGCGTTAAAAATATATCTATTCATTCCGTTTAGTAATGAATCTGGAGCAATTCCCGTGGAAACTATGTGCTCGTGACTCGGGGGGGGGGTTCAACAGGTTAACAGTCTAGAGGCATGGGAACCATGAGGGGCCACGCCATGTATTTTAGGACCAGGAGGCAGTTGGACTGTATCAACAGCAAACGGCTCAGTTTACTTTTGGTTGGCTTGTCTAATGTGCTCATCCTTTTGTGAATTCACCTGATGCCAACTGGTTTTATAGTCTACGTGCGCGCGAGGGTCCACTGAGAACATATTGCTCAATAAAAATGCTTTTGCTGTGTTAGCTGCTATTTCATTTACATGACAACGCAAATGTTAGAGGAAGAATTGATTTGCTTTTCTCAAATACACTGTCTTAGAGTCCCTGGTGTCTGTAATGTTATTTGTTTCCATCCAAGATGATATTAAAAAGTAATGCTTCTTATATACGAAGCATTATTATTGAATTGTGCTCAAACATTACATACTGTAACCTTAATATTTTCATTGTGTTGCTGTTGTATCAGTTGGAAGTTAAACTATATAAGTCACCTGGTGTAACTTCACTATGCTGATTTCACAATTGGTAATAAACAGAAGGCCGTGAATATGAAGAACTTCCAGCTGCATCAAATACTTATAATATTTAATCCCATTTCTTCCATGAGGGTACAATCCAAGATCTTCTATTAAAGATCTGTTACAAATCTAATTATTGTGATGTCTCATAGCTATTCTAGTTTTAAATGTTGAGACCAATGGGTGGCCTCCGGTTCGAAAAGTGAAGGATTTTTCTTTTCTTTTATTTTCTTTTTTTTATCCTGCAAATGTTACATTTTTTTTAGGTTTGTTAATTTCGTTATAAGCATCTAGCCAAAATTAGCATCCCAATCGATATCACAGTTCATGTAAATCACAGATGTACCTCGCTAACCTCGCTAACTAGTGCTAGCATTAGCTGGTAACTTGTGTTATTGTTGCCCTGCCGGGCCTCGCTCCTCACCAGCTCCTCCACCTTCTCTTCCAAATATGATCACTTCTGGCTCCAAAGAATAAGATGGTGACGGACAAAATTCAAAATGGTGACGGCCAGAATGCCAAACTCAAGGCTCAAACGATCCACAAACTGGTGGGTGACGTCACAGTTACCACGTCCACCTCTTTTATAAGTCTATGGTTGAGACTGAATATCAGGGTAATTTAAACTTTAAGTTTCTACAGATGGTTCCATCTCCACAGCTGCAGGCATCACGATGTCTCTCTTTCTCGCTGAACGACAGACTCGCTCCAAATTTAGATTCCAGACCCTTTTTCTGAGCGCACTGGTCGTATTGTAACCAGATGTGAGAAAATGGGACCAGAACAGGAGATGTTTTTGTAAAGGTTTTCTAGACACTTTGTTCTTTACTTCTATTTAAAATTCCTGCTAAGAGTCCCAACAAAGCTGTGAAGCTACAGTTTGTTGAAGCACACGATTATTCAAATGTATGACTTGTGTTACACTGACCGTTTTAGACAACAATGTTTATGAGGATGGCAGCCTGCATTCAAAACATGCTAAACACAGACAGGATGCTTCACAGCTCTTATTTTTAGGCAATGTAGTCACCAACCTGCCTCCTACCTGCTGCCCGCGAGTCAGTTGGGTGTTATTAAGGAATGCATAGCTGGCTTTTTTGTAACATGTATTGCCCACTGATAAGCCTCTGTGACAAGTCGCCATTAAAATTGCCATTCTATTGGCTTCAGCTCCATGTTTCCTGAACAGTTTGTCCCGGAATACTTGGCCACATGGAGCAGAGAAACTCTCTGTCACACTCACTCAGGGTAGTGATGCAAATGGATCACTGGTGGCACCAACTGACAGATTGTTTACACCATTTTGTTGATTATAAGTCAGAAGATGTAATTTGAGTTCCGGTTGTCTTTGACCTAAAAGATTTAACGACACAAAAACACTTTCTGTGAATGAATGTTAGATGAGGTGCCATAATATCAGGACTAGAATCTCAGATATCAATAGTGATGCTCCTTATGATGAACAGCAGTTAATGTGTCATGTAGGGCGAACGCATCATTGATAGGCAGCTTGTGATGGAGCTTGTTTGTAGCAGAGGCTCGACCAGCACAGACAATGTGAGACGGTTTAAAGATTAATGTTGTTGATGTTCCTGTTGGAGCAAAGTTCCACATTACCAGCAGGTCATTGTGCATTTATTTTAGTGAAACATTTATTGTGAAAATCTGTCCCACAGAAATATGTTTATGACCAGAGAGAAAAAAAATCATATGACGCACAGCCTATGAGGAAGAGGAACGGGAACGTATAGATAAGTAAAAAATAATAATAAAATACAATACAATAATTTTGAAGAACGTTTTAAGAAGAGATTCATAAGGAGTGTTCGATTAAGGAGACATTTAAAGCAGCATATAATTAAGCAGCAGAGAAGCAAAGAGTGCATGCATCAAGTGTTCATGTCTAAAATGTGATATCATTTCTTCTTTACTTTCACAGGCTGCAGCTATCGTTGAGGGCATGTCCTCTCTATTTTTCACTTTATTCTCAGGGAATGTGAGATTTTTAAAAGCCTGTGGGGAGTTTACATTCTGTCATTAAAATTGAACACTCGGTGGATTTTTTTATGAGCTGATTCCTGCACTTTCTGGTCGCACTATACTTAAATCTGAATTATTTCAAACCAACAGACAATATAGAGAGACTTTGAGTCCTCGCAGCCTAAAGAGAGCGTAGCAACACAATCTAAATGCTTTAGATGTTAGGAATAAAACAATATAACTAAACAGGTACCTGAGTACGTGTCTTACAAGCTAATACAATTTTTTAGAAATGCACATTTTATTGTTGGTGTCTGGTCAAAACCGCACCATAAGAAGAGCGACTATATTGCTGAATAAAGTGGTCCCTGAGCCACTGATCACAGAGATATGATTGTGTTAAAGCTTTTAATAAAGTAAACATCCTTAAAATCCTGACTTGGGACCTTGTTGACGAACTGAAAAAGTCACATTGAGAAATCTGATGACACCACGTAGACGTGTGACTTCATCCCTGTTCTGTCAATGACTGTTGTTGCCAACATTGTCCTTGGCGATGCTCCACACACCTGGATGTTTTTTTAACTCTGACTTCTTGGTAATTTGACGGATTATGCACACGGGGCAGCCTGGGAGTATGTGTAACGCCAGAGACCTCTCTCTGGCGTTTATCCAACACCGGGCTGTAACAAACAAACATTTGCCACACGCTGAGGTTCTCTTTTCTCCTGGTGAGATAGTCTCTCTGGAGAGGAGTGAAGGGAAGCTGGAGGGAGTATTGCATCTGCACCCCCACAATACCATATAAGAGACTTTGAAACCTAATAGCTGTTGCTAAAAGTCTCTTCCTCAAGCTGTGAACATTCAAATCCTCCCACTTCAATTTGTCTTTAATTTGTTTTGAGACCAGTGCAGGGAGGTGACTAATAATAATTTGTATTGGCATTTAGAACTGGGGTCAACTCTTAAGCAGAAATGAATTGAACATTTCCTGCTGGGATAGCCTGAGTCACGTGATCTCCCTCCTCTGGCTGCGTTAACCGGTCCTGAACAGTGCATGATAATGTGAAAGTCCTTTGTGTTCTCAATTCTGAAATAAAGTTATCTGCAGGTAGTAATGTGGAATATCCTGCAATGCATTAGAATAGCTGCTAATATCGACAGTGGAGATCCAGTTCTGGAGCAAGGTCACATCTTAAGTGGTGGGAGTTGTGGTCAGAAACACAAACCTGAAGATAGCAGCTAGGTTATTTCCTCTGTTACATTGGCAGCATCTGTGAAATGCCCAAGACCTCTTCCAAAGTATTAGTAAACCAGTTAAAACCAGCTCTGCCCGTCCTAGGAGTCTGTCCAGTTGAGAGACAGCTGGAGCCACCAGCACAGCGTTATACAGCAGCATTAACACGTTGTGTAGAACAGATAACAACCTGTGTTATTCTACATTTTGAATATCAAGTTTACAAAATCAGGAGAGCAGTACCATTTCTGTTTTAGAGAAAAGCAACATTCTGCTCGCTGTGCGTCAATGTTATTTAGGCAGTCAAAGGTTCAGTGTTGTAAATAGCTGCGTTTCTGGCAACTGTGTGACTTCTCAGCGGCATCTGAAGGGAGGGGTTACATTTAGGGGCTTCATGACTACACTCCCATACATAACCTCCTCAGTGAGAGGACGTTTATGATGTATCTGGTTATGATGCAAAGGGCAGCCATAGAGTGTCACATGACGGACCTGCGGGTCAAAGGAGAACCATTACTCAAAGATCTCCACTTTATTCTAAAAGTTAAAGAAAATGTGTTTTTCAAATCAACTTCTAACGACTCTGGTCTACTAAGGTTATATTGCACCATCAGGTATGACGTAAGCAGACAAATCAACAACACACGCCAATATTAAACCACGTGCTATTGCTGTTTGCTGTTGTTTATCTGTCCTGCAAAACATCTCTGACGTTAATACAACCAAAACCACTGAAAATTGGCCTACATAACTGCTTCTAATGACCCCAAAAAACATAAATAACTGGGCTGTGCATTTGAGTTACAGTCTCCCTCTTCTGTCAATTTAACTTCAATATCATGCATGACTGTTTATTTGGGAAGATGTCGGTCTCAAGCAAGACTCAAAGGGAACATTTTGGTTGTCAACATTTTTTATGAGGGGTGGGTGCCGTGTCAGTGGACATGTGACTGTACAGAGGTGGGTGGAGCCCAACAGAGGCCACTCATTTCTAAGCTGAAGTCACTGGATATTAGGCCCTAAAATAGCCCTACAGAGGGTATAAAGGGGTCCTCTCCCACTTTCCCCATCAGACAACGATTCTGTGCAACAGCAAACACATTGTGCAAAAGATCAATTAGAATTCAGATGGGAAAAATTCACAGCAGACGAGAAAAAGAGGACCGTCCAAGCTAAAGAAGGGGATTGGATCACAGTGAAGCAAAGGATTTGAGAGGTGTTTGTATTGTGCAGAAACACCAGGAGATACACCAGCTGGGAATCAAAGGGATAAGAAGCAAGCGAGGAGAGGACAAAAAGGACACAGAGCAAAGGATACTGCTCTTTTCTGTGGATTGGTGTGTTCTCTTGGGTTTCTCACTTCCCCCCTCCCGGGCTTACAGCAGAGGGGGAGGCAGAGTCGCAACCATCGCAGGGATGAAGTACAGCTACCATGTGCCGGTGTCAACGTACACACGCAGCTCACAGTACACGCCGACATCCCACACACCTAGCTATTTATCAGCATCACATTACACCCCAACTACACCGCACTACACATCCGCATACACCTCTCCAACAAAGTACACCCCGACACAGTACAGCACGGCGCATTACACCCCCTCACAATACACATCCACTTACAAGGCCGCATCGACATACATCCCCTCGTACAGCAAAGGGTCACGGTACAGTTCAACAAATCGCACACAAGCACAGGAAAACCCTGCACCGGTAGCACCTGTAACACCTGCCGCGCCCGCAAAGAGAACTGTGCACTTCCCCAATGACATCATCTTCCAGGATATTGTTAGACGAGGTGATTTGGAGCAAATCGGTCGCTTCATGAGAGCGAGGAAGGTTCGTGTGGATACAATCTTCCACTCGGGTATGTCTCCACAGCTTTTCCTTTCTTGTTACATTGCCAAGCAATTTTTAAATTTGATTTGACCTTAGAAATATTACCAGCCGATGAGGAACTGACTGCATTGCTGCAGCAGAGGACTGACATGTAGTCTTATGTGCAGGTATGGCAGCGCTTCATGAAGCCGTGCTAACGGGAAACATGGAGGTGGTGAAGTTGCTGGTGAAATATAGCGCTGATGTTCACCAGAGAGACGAAGACGGCTGGACACCGCTACACATGGCCTGCAGCGACGGCTACCCGGAAATTGCCAGGTGACCTTTTAACCTTTTACCCTTGAAAACTGACCGCACAGAATCAAACATGAAAGACTTCATCATCTGCTGATAAATTGTCTTTAATTATTATATTGAACAGATATCGGCATTTAAAACCACTGTGAACTTTTGCACATTTTCTATGAAATGAGAATGCTTCAAATATTCCTTTAGAGATTAAGAGGTCATCTAATCACAATTACCTTACTGAGACAAAGTTTATCTGGATATGACGGCTCTGAACATTGACATCAGGGAATAAAAAAGACATTTGAAACAATGACATAATTCATCACAATATACAAAAAAAAGAGAGGATGATCATTGGATAGGAGAGAATTTAAATGTCAAAATATGAGGGAGGATGTTTTGTGTTGAATTATATCCATAAGAAGTAATTTGGGAACTGATCCTCAAAACATGAAGCTACAATACTAATACCACTGAATTTTGACAGTTCCAGTTATTATGAGCCATTGAAGAAGATCAGTTGCAGTAATAATAAACTATTCTATGTTTTTTTAATATATCTGAGAACCTCTGGTTGACAACGCTGTGCTTCATTCTCCCCTCAGTTATCTGCTGTTGATGGGCGCCAGCACAGAGGCCGAGAATGAAAGCGGAGAAAAGCCTGCAGACCTCATCGACCCGGACAACAAAGAGCTGGTCAAACTGTTCGAGATGGGCTGTGTGGGATCGGGCACCAAAAGGACCCAAGACAAAGCAGCAACCAAGACAGAAGGCTGAGCAGCCACTTGGAAAAGAAAGAAAAACACATTTGACAGTGTTAAACAGTGCAATACCAAAGAAACTTGTAAAGGGGGGCATAGTGCGGGTTTAAGACCATGTCACTGACCCTGTAATGCAAGATGGTGGTTCTGTGTGTAACTTTAAAAAGTTATTTTTTAAGATGCAGCCTTAAAGCAATACACTGTGAGGCTGTATTTCTTTTCTTTATTTCGCGTATTTATCATATACTGCAAGTGTCTATGCAGCAAATGTTAATCTGCTTTCTCCCTGTCTTCACTCTCAGTTCATGTAATATAATACTAACAATGTGTCACTGTGGTCCAGAATCAATTGATTTCAAAAGGAAATACGATTGATCTGATCATGGCATTTTGGTTTAAGTATTTTAAGTAGCTGGTAGCGCCCTGCAGACTGTATTTTTTTCAAACTATTATTATAATGTGTATTAAATTTAGAACATGTTGTAAATGCCCAAAATGTTTGTGTTCTATAGTCTGAGCTATCTATCCTTGCTGCTGGGCAGAAGAGGATCAGCTGAATGAATAATTGATACTTCATTGATGGTCAGAAATAAAATAAAACAATTAAAATAAAATTAAGTGTATGCTGTTTGAGCACTTTGCCTGCTGCAGTATTCCCCCTGGTGTATTGCTGTTTATTGCAAATGTCAGCAAGGAAAGTCTTATCATTTTCTCCTCAATAATTATTTTTGTACCTTTTCATAAATAAAGAAACATTTTATAAATATGGTTGAGTTGCTGTTGTGCAGTCTGTCTAACAAAACGTAAAATGTATCAAAGAACTATATTTTCACCAGCATGTCTTCAGGCTGAAGTTTAAAGCATCTTTAGAGCAAAGGTTACAGCGGATATAATTATTATTATTTTTATTGTTATTATTGTTGTTGTTGTTAATGATGTTGTTGTTGATGTTTATAATATCATACATACATTAGTATTATTATTATATTATTATCATTATTGTTGTTGTTTATGATGTTTATAATACAATACGTACATTATTATTATATTACTATCATTGTTGTTGTTGTTGTTGTTGATGTTTGTAGTATCACAGGTACAGTCTCGTTGTGGAAGCCCTTTCACTTCCGTTCTGTTTTCCCGGAAATGATTGGTTGGCATTGGCAACGTTTTAGCAGGTCTAACGGCGTACTCAGTCTCTGAATAAAGAAACCGAAAGGAAGGGTTGTAAAAAAAGGTTTGTTGAATATCTTAAAACGGTGTCCTTTACTGTACACGTTGACAATGTTCTAAGTGCGTTAAGTGCATTTCTAATAAATATTTGGGACCGGTAAACCAGCAGAAATATTAGCTGATTAAAGCTAACGTTACGACAAGACAATGTAAATCGCCCGGCTAGCTAGCTAGCTGGCTAAAGTTAGCTGAAATCATTTTGTCAGCACATCTACAGTCAGCTGTCCGGGACACAGCTATAGGGGGGCACGAATCCCAATAAGCAGAAACGATTTGAGAGGCAATAAAGAGTCTTGTCCACGGGGATGTGACCGGTGGTTAACGCACCGGGTTAGTCTCTGTAGCCTGATGCTAACACCACTGAAGCTACTGGAGCAAGAACGTAAACAAAAGCCTCTTTGGTTTGCTATCGTCACTGTTTGTATTGTTTCCATACGCACAGCGTCTCGTAGATGTATATAAATTAGTTAACGTTAGAAACTGTGAGTTAACAACACAACAAATTAACCTGATTTATGAGAACTTTTCAGATGATATAGTGTGTTAGCCGTCTAACCAGCACTTTAACTAGTTTACTGTTTCTAAAAGTTAGTTTTGATGTACATGTAGATCTGTGTTGTTTCATTTAGAGAGAGTTCTTGGATCTTGTACCGATGCTATATTTGTTGTTTGTTGTTAGAATTCAGCTGAGGACTTCTGAACCTTTTTATTCTTCAAATCTACTCACCATAGAGGAGCAAGGAGCGAGTACAGACTGCAAACAGAATGACCAGGTTTGTAACAAGTTAATGCACTGAAGTATATATATATATATATATATATATATATATATATATATATATATATATATATAATGCACAAGTACAACTAGACCAGCGTTAATAGTGTTTATTAAAATGTAATAACATTTGATTTTAAGTATGTACTGCTTCGGGCTTGAAGAATATTATTAGACTTTAAGGAAATGAATGTCTATTTATGCTGCTGATTTAGCTGTTATTATGTTTGTGAAGCTCATCTGCTCCCAGGATGGTGAATAGTTACAAGCGGACTTCAAGCCCCCGATCCCCGACAAACAGTGGGGAGCTTTTCACCCCAGCACACGAGGAGAATGTGCGCTTTATTCATGATAGTAAGTACACCTTCTAACATTGATGTGTTGAATTACTTTGAAAATACTCGTAAGTATTTCATTTTACTATTGCGGATCACTCATCTTTTCGTGTTCCAAAACTACAAAGAGTAATTATTAATGTAAAAGCTCAAGAGTAAACCAATCACGACATAAAGAGCTCAATACAAGCGTGTTAAAAGGATCATACTAAAGTGTGTTTCTGGATTCAGTATATTGTTCAGGTCACATCTCTTTAATCTGATCACCTAATGTGCAGCATGTAAACACAATGTTTACTCTTCTGTTTATCTTGCACGAACATTGCCAGTTCAACTGGTTCGTGTAATTTCAGTTCATATTGCTTGAATCTAGAAGTATACTGTTAGCTCTTTAAATTTCAAAGGTGCCCTATGGAGTTTTCTTGTGTTACTCACCAAAGCTCATCACTATGCTCATTGTGTCATTAAATGAGATTTCATCGTGTGTATCTTTGAGGTCTAACTGACGTGTCAAATGCATTTCCTGCCTCAAAAAACATTTGTATCTTGGTGTGTTACTGCCACTTGTAGATCAGTCAAATAATGTGAAACCATTAACTGTCGTGTCACCTGTTTGTGCACGCTTGCACGCACAAGATAAATAAAACAGGGACCTACTCAATAAAACACTTCATAGTGCTTCTATAGGTTAAAACCTCCACAGGGAACCTTGAAGTCCTGAGAACAGTATGCAACGAGGTAGGTCAGACAGTTCGGACAGCGATCGTGTCGAGCTAATGACTACAGACCATTCCTCAGATTTATTTCTAAGGATCACTTCAATCATCATCGTTAAAAGTATAAATAGTGCTACATTATCTGAACCAGACAACTTAATTGCCCACTTTGAGTACATATATACTGGCACTGAAGCACTTATGTACTGTGAATAGTACTAAAGAATTAGTTTTACATTTCTAAACTTCTTATTTACCTTGAGTCGGTCTTGTCATGTCATTACTAACAAGTCTGCATAACATTTCCTAAATGTAACAAAAGCATTGTTGTCTTTGCTCTTTCCCAGCCTGGCAGTGTGTTCTCCGAGACATCAGGTCAACACAGAATAGTGAACGTAATGACCGTGGACCACAGGAGTACGTGGAGAAGAACCCAAACCCTAACCTACATTGTAAGTAACAGTGTCACTTAGTGGTGAAGTGGATTTTATTTAGTATGTCACACTAAAGGATTATTTAATCAATCACAGGTCAGCTAACAACTTGTTTCTGTCTGCTCTTGCAGCTTTCACACCAGTGGACCTAAGCGACCTTAAGAAACGCAACACACAGGACTCCAAGAAGTCCTAGTCTTTCTCACGACGGTCCGGTTGCTTCTTTCCACCCATTATCCTCGAGAACTTTTCCTCCATCAGCCAGAAAGTCAGCCCTGTTGGCCAGTCTAGCACAGAATGCCAATCTCATTTCTCAACTCTGGACCATAGCAATGCCTGTCTCTTTCTTTACCCTCTGCCACTGACCACGAAGAAAGGAACCAGGATTCCAGGGAGCACAGATCCTCTCGTCTCTTGGTTCATGTTTTTTCAAGTCACTAAATTTTCATACGTACATTCTTTATGTGGATGGGACTGATGCAGACTTTCATCAAAATTTGCTGACATCTGATGCTGAGGTACAAACTGTCAACACTCCACAGGACGCAAAAGACTGCAGTCTTAAACATAAACCTTTTCTTTACTACTGCTACTTATATGACTTTGGAGGAAAATGTGAAAGGGCTGACTTCTTTTTTTTGTTTGTTTTTGTTCTGGAAGGTAGTATGATCAGTAAATTGTAGAAGTAATGGAATCGTCACATTAAGGTATACACTTTATGGGCAAGTTTTGGACGCCAAATGCAACATAGAAGGCCAACGTTTTTATTATATATTTTCTTGCCCTCAAATGGACTTTACTAAGTAGAGACCTCCCCGAGTATGCTGCCCTTGGTTAACCCCCCTAAGCCTTGAAACAAAATGTTGAATAAAAGACTTTTACAGTACTTCTGCTTGTATTGATCCTACATAAATATTGACCATGGAAAAGGGAAAATAAGTTAAACTTATTTGTTAAAGCCAGATAATTAGAAGCGAGTATGCTTTATCATGGTTAGATTAATTGATTAATCATTTGGTTCTTAACTTATCAGACAATAAACAATTTCTTTGAACCACATTTGATGTTAAATTTGCTTGTTTTGTGTGACAGGTATTTAGTTTAAAGTCATGGAAGGCTGAGAAAGCCAACAGGTATTCATATTTAGGAGGCTTGAACCAGTAAAATGTTGACATTTCAGTTTAAAAAAGGATACTTGATTTATCAATGAACAACATCGTTGCAGGTTGATTTTCTGCCAATTGGCTTTGCTCTGTGAAGTATGAGTTTTTGAGGGAGTGTTCAGCAACGCGTATTACGTGATGACGTAGTGTTTACGTGCGCTACGTACCGAACCAGCTTGTCTATATACAGTCGACACTCCTGTATTGTGTATCGTCGTCAGAGCAGAGAGAGCTGAGCTGTGAAGAGACAAAGGAGCAGAACCAGTCGAGTCTAGGGTGTATTTTTTATATTTCGTTGACAGTTTAGCATTATACGAGCAGCAGCATAATGGCCGATAAAATGGATATGTCTCTAGACGACATTATCAAGCAGAACAGGCAGCAGAGAGGTGGAGGCCGCGGTGGTGGAAGAGGCCGAGGCCGCGGAGGCTCCGGCGGCGGACGAGGAGGCCCCGGGCGTCTCGGAGTCAGCGGCGGAGGGTTTGGAGGCCGAGGAGGATCCGGGCCCATGAGGAGCCGACAGAACCTGAGCCGCGCTAGAGGCAGACCAACGCCTTACAGCAGGGTAAATTAAGAGGAATGGGCAGAAAAAAGGAGCAAACCGTCGGCAGACCTGAAAATGCCTGGTTAACGTCCTTCTATTCTCCATAGCTAGCCAGCGTGCTAGTAAAGCGAATAAAATGTTCGCTCTAACCGCCGAGTGTCCCTCGCGGATGCTCTATGGTTTGCGGTTAATGGCATTAATGGAAGTTTATTGCATAGTGTGTCCCTTCTTCCCACAACCCGTATGTGTTACATCATTTTTTTTCCAAGAGGAGGCCCGTTGGAAGAGCGAACGTGTTGGTCACATTAGGCTAACTAGCTCAAGTTGGATCAGGAAGGCCTCGGCGACGCCATTTTGAATCCAGTATTTTTTTTTTTTTTTTTTTTTTAAATTAGAGCTAGTCGTCCAGGGTTTTTAACGGCTTTCCACTCCAACTGTCAGAATGACGGTGAAGGGAAACCACATCATCGAGAAAATTCACCCTCAAATGATTTTTTCCCACCACTTTTTGTCCGTGTACCGGTGCAGCGTCCAGGCGGCTTTTGTTCGAAGGTGGTCGGTGGGTTTCACAACAAGGCCTGTTTGTGTGGCTGTTACTTGTGGATGGATCAGTGGACTTCTACCCCCTGATAAGTGTTCATTTGAGGCACGCCCTTCACTCCTTAAGTGTGAATGAGTTTAGACGAGCCCAAACAAAGCCCCACACAAAATGGCGTGGTTTCAAAATGGACGCACAGATAATCCACGCTCTCGTAGAGGAGATGGTAGGCCCTTATCTAGTTTTCTTTTCCAAACCATCCACCCCCTCATCTTATGGACACTCCCCCTTCATGATAGCCCTTTTCGTGGCTTGGTAAAGAACTTTTGATCGTGCCAGGAAACGCGGTGCAACGCTGGAGGCAACACTGCTTCAGATGGCGACCCCCTGTGTGCCCCAAGGATTACATCTGGAGAGCCTTTGGTGGAGGCGCAGATGGCAAGAGAACAATGGGCAACATTGGTAGCTAGCCGGGGTGGGCACGGTGTTCATGGGTTAGCATAGACATTGTGGGTGGATCATTGAGTAAATGTATACAGTCTCAGCATATGTCGCTAGACCTCATTTTTTAAATTGTATACATTATAGAAGTGTTGTACAACACATTTCCTTGCTGTTATTGTTGTATTTTGTCCCGTGTATGTCCTGTCTGAACTGATTCACTTGCTTGTAGTGATGGGGTGGGCAGGGAACATTTGGGGATCCTCTTGGGGGGGAGGGGGGGGCTGAGCACCCTGTTGGAAGTGGAGCCCCTGCTTGCCCCAACACCCAGCCGTGTGGACTCTGTGAGTGACAGAGGCAAGGGATCCTGAAGTCAGCAGGTTCGTTCTCTTTCATCTGTTGCAGCCCAAACAGCTTCCAGATAAGTGGCAGCATGACATGTATGACAACGGCTTCAGTGGCTTCAGTGGTCCTGCTGGAGGTGGCGGAGGAGGAGGAGGTGTGGAAACTGGAGGGAAGCTCCTTGTCTCCAATCTGGATTTTGGGGTCTCGGATGCAGACATTCAGGTACTTGGGATTTTTTTTAATTTTTTTTTTTACTTTTTCCATTTATTTTTGTTAGTGGAGCATATTTGCTACCACGTGTGCATGATTTTAAATGGATGGGACAAAGGAATGGCTACTCAAGGCATCCTCACTTTTTTTCAGGAACTTTTTGCAGAATTTGGGACTCTGAAAAAGGCTGCAGTTCATTACGACAGATCGGGGAGAAGCCTGGGAACAGCAGATGTCCACTTTGAAAGGCGGACAGATGCCCACAAGGCCATGAAACAGTACAATGGCATCCCGCTTGATGGTATGTCTCAAACTCAAATCATATGCTTTGTATTATGGCTGCACAAATATTTTTGTTTTTATCATATTGCTGACCGTTTCAGCACTACTGCCCTTACATTGTGAGGTTCATGGTGTCTTTGTTACTTTAGGGCGGCCTATGAACATACAGCTCGTCACGTCACAGATCGACACACAGAGGCGGCCTATGCAGGGGTGAGTGCGCTCGTCTGTTGTTAAAGCAACTTGACTGTAAACCGCTGTGGACACCTTGTGTGATGGGAACTGTTGTATCAGTCTAAACAGAGGTGGTGGAGGAGGCATGAACAGAGGCCGCGGGGGCGGCTTCAGAGGCATGCAGAGAGGCCGCGGAGGACGTGGTGCAGGCGGTGTCGGGGGAAGAGGTCGGGGTGGTCGCGGTGGTACCAGCAAACAGCCTCTGTCGGCAGAGGAACTCGATGCTCAGTTAGACGCCTACAATGCCAGGGTACGTTCAGCAGTCCATGAAATGCCTCTTGTCAATTTAATAAAACAGCGGTCTTAATTGATTCTTTTGTTTTTGTTTCCAGATGGACACCACTTAAAGAATGAAGCTCCTCTGGTTTTGTAATATCTTACTGTCTGCACAGAAGGGTAGTTGTTACAAATGTGCAGCATATTTTACACATGGTTGTCTTCTGATGTGTTTGAAATTATTGTTCCAACCTCTTCTTTTAAATGCCCGACATGTTTTTTACCAGTACTTTTTGTTTTTTCTCTTCCTGACTAAAATGGTTTTGGCTGTAGGTTCATGTGGATTGGGGTTTTCCCAGTTCGTTCTTCTACCATGTAGTTAATGCCGCTTGTAATAAAACCTACAGTGCATATTAACCAAATACTGTCTCTGTTTCAATGTCTAAATCTTTGTCAGTTGTTTTTCAAATGCTGTTAAATTCAAAGACTCTTTCCAGTTTCATTGTGCTGAATTTAAAAGGGTGATTTACACTTGTGTGTTTTTTTTTTTTTTTTTGTGATTACATTTGGTAACAATATGCATGAAATCAAGCTTTCCATTTGATCTTAAGCCTCAATGTGAAGAACAGGATACATTTGCCTGTTTGTTTTTTGATCGTTTGGAATAAACATTTGTAATGTTTTTACAACAAATTTTGGAATCTACAATTCCTCAATAGATATTTTGATGAAACTAGCACAGGGTCAGCTTTTTACCCAAGACACCCAATGAAATACTGTTAAAGCAATAAAGTAACTGCTGGTTGTATCTAAGTCTATATTGCTTTACTTGAAATGGGGAATTTCCAACAGCTGAGCATTGTAGCGATGAAACTGCTTTTATAACACCATTCACGCTTTAAATGTCTACCTCATCCTCACCACTAGATGTCGTCATGATATGAGCTGAATCCTGTTGTGGTCCTCCTCGGTGGATAAAGGACTTCTGCTGTTGCCTAAAGACTGAATGTCAGCTCAAGGAGTGAGAGATATTGAGGTGGAAGTGAAATGAAAAGTGTAGGTCTGAGCGTGTCTGTGCATCACATCTCTGCGTATCCACACGTGTCTTTGACGCAACTTTTCCGGAGGGGTGTCTGAAGACATGAAGGCACCACTGTTTAAATCAACAAATACTGTTTCCGGTTACGTTTTCATGATTGAAACTTAAAGCTTTTTATATTTGATACGGAAAGCATCATTAGTTTGTATTTGTGTCGGCACATCATCACACAGTGGTTTTATTTACGGGTGAGTGAACACAATAACCGGAACACCTGACTTTAGCCCTAAAGTATTAAGATATTGACTTTAGTGACATAATACCTCAATGTAAAAATAATAGTTAAAAGTCCAGCTTTACATTTCTTAAAATGTCAAGTTAATTATTTAGACTACTTTCATTGCGTGTACGTTGAGTACAGACTTTAAAATATGCTTTTATTTTGAAGGCAGTACACCGGATGTTGTCTCACCTTAAAAGCGGGAAGTGGCTTCAATTTTCTTCCACCGCTTCACTTCACTCCCTCGCGCCACCATCGACAGGAGGCTGTCACAGAGTACCGGCGATTTACAACGGTAAGAGTCGGTTAAACACGTGCTAAACTCTTCTGATAACTAGTTGTAACCGAGCGGACGCGTGTTTGGACGGTTAGCAAACATGTCCGAGGAACTTTGGTGTAGTTAGAAAGTTTTTCTGCACCTGATAAGGAAGTCATTATAAGTTATTCGGCGGAAGTAGTTCGTTTCCGGGTGTTGACCGTTAGGTAACGATCCTCCATTGCATCTAATTGTTCACAATACCTCACACACGATGAGTGGATGCATTCACTAGTCGACCAAAAAAAGTGCATTCAGGGGAGTATTTTTAATCTACTTTCGCGTGCGACTCCTCTGTCATGTGGCTCATACGGAACATTTTCTCCCACTTCCTGGAACGAATGCTTTACTCTTTTAATTTGAGTTGGCCTGCAGGGCTCACACCTTAAACCAGCCACCGTTTAAAGGCTTTCCTAGCATGCACGTAGATTACATCTGCTGAGATCAAGTGTGCTTCAGGTGACAGTCCTCTTTATGTACTTTGGTGTTGAGTTGTGTGCTCAGCTGAATGACTGATACGTGGTTTCTTAAATAGCCTCCCTTTTCCTTCCTACATGGCCTGGAAGATTTTTTTTTTTTTTCCCTCTCTCTCTTTCAGGACTTTGATAACTTTCAGGTAACACATTTCTGTCTCAGCCTTTTTTAATTTGCTTCGTTTCTACCCGAGGACGTGCAGCCCTGCAGCGGAGGCCGGATGTCTCATTTTCTCTGGTTTGACCTGGTTGATCTTGAGTTAGGCTCGAGGAGCTATAATCAACCACAGAAGAAGATTTTCATTCAAGGTGTTCAGTGTAACAAGCTTAAACAGTGTACGGGTCAAAACCACAGACCTTACCTGTAAAATGATGAGTATTGAGTTGTATTTAGAAAGTAAAGGTGTGTTCTTCCTGTGTCTGATACGCAATATCTGCTGTTAAAAGCTTCACTAACACTACCCGTTATTTAGTTTGTCTACTTGATCTCATTCTACAGTATTGTGGGAACCGATGCAATGCAGCTTTCAGAAGCACGTCCTCTCGATGACGGCCTGTAACCCCTCCGTTGGTTGAATTTGTGTGTTTGTACCACCTGTAATGCCGGGTTGTTGCCACCCTTGAGGTAAACCGTCATACCTATTGTAGTTCTTCATCACGTAGAGGCCATCAGGAATCAAACCCCACTCTGTTAATGTGCCCCGACCTTTGCGTTGGCACCTTGTCGATCCCATTCACTGGCAGCTTCCTTGTGCTGCACGCAGGGATTTCTCGCCGGCTATTTTTAAAGCTTCCTATTTGTTCTGGTTCTTCCTGGGATAGAATGTTTTCTTTACTTCTCTCACTGCCGCCTCTCTCCGGGGCTCATTCTTTGTGGTCAGTCTTCTGGGCTCTTTGGTCCAATAGCCTTTACACTTAATCAATAATCACAAGCTCATAACCGGTTCTCCGTACTGTTCCTTATCTTATTTCCATTTGTTTTACCCTCACCCCCGTGTTGTTTTCTGTTGAGGTTGATTTCCTCTGCATTGCCTCAGCACTGCCTTAAGCTCTTGCTGTAACACTTCCTCAAAGCTTTGGTATGCGTTGCACTGCACCCTCGACTTGTTAATACAGCGTGAATTGTATCTCCTCACATAACCTGTAGCCAGGGCCCCTTCTTTAATATTAATATCATTACAGCATATTGGGGTGGGTTAGCCACACAGGTGGAAAGTTAGTGAGAGGAGCTGTGCTTCAGATTCAAACTGTGCGGTTTAGCACGCAAAAGGAAATGAATCGGTTATCTCGCCTGAAAAAGGAAGTCTACAGTAGTTTCTCTACAGACGAGCCTGCAAGGCACGCTTGCATGAACTAAAAGACTGCTGCTGCTACTTAACTTAAAATCTAAATCACCACAAAGGTGGTGGTGCTGGGAAAAGCAAATCTTGTGCTGCTCTTCATGCAAGCGTGGCACCATAATATCAGCTGATATACAGCTACTTCTGCTCAATGTATGCATGAACAATAGTTTGACTGAAGGGGTGCTTTGAAGGCGTGTCCAAAACGACATGGAGGTTGATGCATTTACTGCATCGACGCATGGCTGAAGCCTGTACTGATTTATAAGAACTGTGCAGAGTCGGTTATTCACAACATCCCGTGGAGGGCGAATGGGACCAACATGATTTTTCTTTTCCTCCTATAATTGATCCGCTTTTATTAAAGCATCGTGATGAGGATATGTTGAAGTGGAGAACAAAAGGGCCAAACGCAAAGGTCTACGGCAGACTACACGAGATCAAAGCAGCCGTAGATCTGTGAGTGACGTCTAAAGGTCGCTTCACAACGGTTGATCATTCTCAGTTACTTTTATTGACGCAACATTCATATTCTATCGTTGTGGTCTTTGCAACATTTTATTAGATTATTAATCATCTTCTGTAAGACTTTAACATCCCAAATTCTACTGCGGACACACTACAAAGCTCTTGTTGGGTTTCATGTGTTTCTGATGTCTGGCTGCCTGCTGAGTTATCACCTTTAGCCACATTGTTGTTCCTCTCTGAAGACCAGTAGTCCACTGTGTGATCCATGGATATGGAGCCCAGAGGATTACATCAAACGACATACATGAAGATGTAACTCAAAAACTGTCTCGTCACGATAGATTTATTTATTGTAGGAGAAACATCACGTTTAACGGTTTTCACAATTACT
The DNA here is from genome assembly GCF_004355925.1 of Anarrhichthys ocellatus. Taxonomy (NCBI): domain Eukaryota; kingdom Metazoa; phylum Chordata; class Actinopteri; order Perciformes; family Anarhichadidae; genus Anarrhichthys; species Anarrhichthys ocellatus. The sequence continues at coordinate 424,647 of NW_022280056.1, read as the reverse complement.
TATCTGACTTATAATTTTAGTATATTCCCAATAAAGCTAATTAACTAAAATATTTATCAGCAACTATAGCCAGTATAACCACTGCTTTACTACTTAAAAAATAATGTATTGTGGTTAATAAGTTATGGCTGCACAGAGGGAGACATTGAGCTCGTTGATCTTCAGTAACGTTTGACTCCTGTCAAAGAGAATCCTCTTGATGTGTCACCAGTTGACACCTCCCAGCCACTTCCTCTCCTGTCCCTGAATACCTCATTAGCCGTAATCCCACTTTCTATAATCTCACAGCTCAGCGGTGTTGCTAAGGAACAGCCCTAATTTGAAGCCTCCTGTGTTTGTAAAGCGGTGCTGCTTATCCCCGCCAAGCCCGCCGATTATCCTCCTGCAGCACAGAGCTGTGACGGTGAGGACACCGAGGTGAGCGGGTTCAATGGCATCTCCAGCGTTTGTTAGCGTGATCTCATGACCGGAGGGTGTCTTCCCAGCAGGCTGAACAATCACCCTCTCATATTTGTTTATAGCCAGTTAACCAGAGGCTGTGCATCATTGTGAGGGCGATGATGTCACTATTGTTTAAACTAACCCATTCACTCAGTGCATGGGTCTTTAATTTGCTCATTCAACTATTTTATAGTCCTGTCAAGATGTCATCTGAGTGATGTGACTGTGTGGAAGAATGAAGGGAAGCTGCACTGGTTTATTCACACTAGGCAATCTTTTGTACTTTTTTTCTTTTACTTAAATCCAGTAGTGTTGCAACTACTGTTTTTTTTTTATTGATGAATCTATTTATTACTCTTATTATTATCGACATTTACTCTTGAAGGAATGAGAGCAGAATTAAAACCTGATGAATAAATAAACTAATATGTTAATTAAAGCATGTTAGGTTATGTTAGCAGCACTATAGGACCCAGTCCGTATAGTGCAGCTCTCTACCCACGGTGTGTCTAAAAGGACTCATCACTTCCTCCTCTGTGACTGCAACATAGAGGAGAGGAAGTGAGAAAAACAACCTGTTGGGATTCTTCAAGAGTGACACGACACCATCGTTGTGTTTCCTGCTCTTGGTTATCACAGAACACTCCCACACAGCTGAACACCTACTGAGGAATTTGTGTTTCTTTTTGGGAGCCCGGAGGCCTTGTTTGGTAACCGTTGCTGTGTTCTGACTTCCTGCTTGGCTAACACCCAACAGTATACAACGGGCACAATAGAACAGAGCAGGGCGTCAGACCGGCAGAGCGACAAACGGTCATTGTGCCCGTTTGTCTTTGTCTGAGCGGTGTGATTTATTGTGGTTCAGGTTGTAAACAGTGAGTCGGGGGATTACGTTCATCAAGTACCACCTCTGCCCAGCGAGTAAAGACTGCGTTTGCGTTTTTCTGATTTGTTAGCCCGTCTCTGTTGATTCATGACCTTTAACTCTCACTTTGACACTGATTTGCAACAGCAAACAAACGTTAATGATTATTTAGAGACAGTTTGTCACCTTATGTCTTCCTTCGTTTTAGGGTAGTTGGTTTTTCTGTTGACATTCAAGCATCGATCTTTACGGGTCTTTTTTAACCCTTTTATCGTAACTTAAAGGAGCAATATATGACATTTAGAGCATTACTATAGAAGCAAACAACTATTCATGTAAATGTATATTGGAGTAATGTTGACCTGAGCAGAGCATGAAGGCACTCTCTTTTTGTTAAGCCATGTTGAGAGCTCCCAATCTCGTATCTTGCACCATTTTAAGGATACTTAAAGTAATAAATCCTCTTCTACAGTTTGTCGGCTCTGTTTCCTGTTTGGCTGAATCTCTGAAATACAGGAAGTTGTGTTGTTTCGACACATAAATGTTGAAAGAACACACCACCCTGAATCAGGAAATGAAAACTATCGACAAACATAGTGTGTGTGTGTGTGTGGTCACTTGTCTGGTCTGCAGGGAGAACAAGTGAACGGACCACACAGAACATCATCCAGCTAGCTGCCTGTGGGCTTCTGCAGGTGTTGATCATCGTATATTTCTGCGCCCAGCATATGTGCACCAGATGTTTGATTTTTTTTTCTTTTTTTTTTTCTGCTGCTTTTTGTGAGCAACGTTTGCGTTTCGTAGCACCTCGATGATCTCACTTTGTTGTGCCATTTCCTGCTCAGGATCAGCATCCTCTCCTCTAATCCGGAGTGACTGGTGGAGCCGTGCAGCCGGGTGTAGAGCTCCCCATTAGTGCACGAGTGAGGGAGAAGCCTTTAGATAATCATCAGCTTCATAATAAAAGCGGCTCCACAGCCGAGTAGCCTGAGTCTGTGCTAGTGTGAACGTTTACGTCTGTGCTTGTGTCTCAGCTTACACTAATGAACAAAAACGCCTCGTCTCATGACAAGAATAATGATGAAGGTGCTCGTGATGATCCACACAGAGCGTGTTGTGCTCTCTGCATAAAAAGGAACTCGGTTGTCACCTTTTAACCTAATGGTGTTTGTTTCTACAGGAACTGCTGCTTTACATTGCTAAGGTCAAAGTTCAGAGGTTTTCCTCTGGATAAGTAATCTGTAATGATCATCTAGCAGCCGGATGTCTTAACAATGTGCTGCCTTGCTCCACTCGTAGATCCAACGTCATTAAAGCAAAGTAAAGAGTCCGTGTGGAGTCCTGCCGTCTGTCCGTGTTACTCGATCGCCCCGTCCTCTAACCGCTCTGCTGTCTCTCTCTGGCTGCGATTAGCTCAACATGGCAGAACAGGAACCGACACCGGAGCAGCTGGAAGCGCTGGCAGCAGCCAACGCAGAGTCTGAGAACAGAGTCAACTACAAAGCTCCTGCTCAGAAGAGCTTACAGGAGATCCAGCAGCAGGACCAGGACGACGAAAGCCTGCGCAAGTACAAGGAGGCGCTGCTGGGCAAATGTGCTGCCGTCGCAGGTTAGTGATATGTGCGTGCGTGCGTGTGCGTGCACCGTTGTGTATTCAGTATTTCTCTCGGGTGCTATGACTTGATGATTGGTCTTCTGGTCGTGATTTCTTACTCGGTGACTCTTCTCTCGCTCAGATCCCAAAGTCCCAAACGTTCAGGTGACTCGAATGACTCTGCTGTGCGATACGGCTCCGCAGCCATTGGTCCTTGACCTGCAGGGTGAGTAGAGCGATGCGTGTGATATAGAAGTATAAACTGATGTTTTATAGTTGACCACGTTTAGGCAGCAGGCGCACTGGAAGGATTAGCTCACAGTGACATTAATTATGAACAGTAATCACTCCCAAATATGCATTAAATGGCCAGCTGGTTCATTAGCCTGCTAATTGGTAATGAGAAGATTCCCTCGTTAGTGGGAGCCATTTCCTGTTGGCTCTCCCTCAGTGGTCAGATGAGCATCAACAGAGCCGGGCTCACTGAGCCACCTGGTGGACGGTTTAGTGACTACAGGGTGATGACATGTCTAAATACAACTTCAGAATGTAATTCTTCTCTCTCTGGAAAAAGCAAAGCATAAAATCCCTTCTTGTTTATGAACCTTTTAGTTTATAAGTTTAGCATTCTGCCTTCACACTGCTGTGTTGCGTTCCATCCCAGGAGACTTGGACAACTTGAAGAAGAACCCGTTTGTGCTGAAGGAGGGAATCGAATACAGAATAAAGATCAACTTCAAGGTGAGAGAGTCTGGTGTTTGTCTGTCGTCGCTGTCAGCGAGCGGCCTTTGTCGTGGGAGACTGTTCAGCAGGATGTGATGCATGTCGTCTTTTTGCAGGTCAACAAGGATATCGTGTCGGGCCTGAAGTACACCCAGCAAACATTCAGGAAAGGAATCAAACGTAAGTTATTTCATTCAGTCGCTGCTCATCTTTTAGGGAGGTTTTGAAATGCCATGTAAAGTAGCCTTCTCTTGCATAAAGGACTAATTTAACATTTTGGGAAATACGCTTACTAACAAGATCCATAACAATTCATGTCTGTACAGTAAATATAAAACCATAGCCAAAAGCTGCTTAGCTTAGCTCGTAGCATATTCCACAAAATTACCTTTTCAAAGTTTAAACAGGCCAAATAACCCGGCTGTCCTGTTGGAATGATAACGCTGAAGTTCGTTTGCTTTATTCTCAGTGAACACGTTGGTAATAAGCAACTTATTAATCTCTTCTGTGCAGTTGACAAGTCTGACTACATGGTCGGCAGCTACGGGCCCAGAGCGAGCGAGGAGTACGAGTTCCTCACCACCGTGGAGGAGTCGCCCAAAGGGCTGCTGGCCCGCGGCACCTACAACATCAAGTCCAAGTTCACCGATGACGACGAGCACGACCACCTCTCCTGGGAATGGTTCCTCGCCATCAAGAAGGATTGGACAAATTGATTCCCCCTCAGCGACGCCCTTTGTCCCTCCTTTCTTCTTCTCGCTGTCGTTCCGTTATTCCCGTCTGGAGTTTGTATTGATTTTCAGCTTCTGCTCTCTCCGTCCATCGACGACTCTGTTTCTAAATTCCAATCACTTCATCATTCCTCCCTTCGTAGCGCTTCTTGTTAAGTATCAAATCTTTAAAAATGGAGAAAGCAACAATGTGCACAGTACAGATTTTGCTGTTATGGTTTGTTTATAAAAGAAAAAATGGAAAGAAAAAAATTTTTTGGAAAAAATGTATACACTTAGTGATTCACTCGGCCCTTTAACCTTCTGTTCTTCTCTTTGGTTCTTTATTGTTCAGACTGTTTTGTACTCTTACCGTGATCTGCCTTAGAAAGCAGCCGCGCTGTATGAACGTATCCACTGTACGCTCACTTGGCAGCCATTGCTGGACACGGCTCTTAAACGCAGCCCCCCTCACGCCTTTCAGCACATTATTTGCACCAGGCTCTTGGTCAGAAACCAGGCCGCCTCTATTTAGCACCCTACACAGCCTGCTGGTAAACTAAATGTCCTGTGACCCCTCGTGACCCCTCGCTGTAGGTCAGCAGGGTATTCAGCAGCCATGTGGCCTTAAATAAAACCTTTAGAGATAGACGCCCTAATTGAGCCGTTTGCCTTCAGATTATATTTGCCAGACCATCATGTGAGCGTTTTTTAACAATACTTGTAAAACATGGACCTTTATCACCGTTTTATATCAGGTTTGAGGATTTGTAAAAGCCATCAGGGTGTCCTTTACAAACATCTAGTATTTGTAGCGTTCTAAATCTCAGTTTAATTAACTGTAAATATCCTGCTCGTTAAAGTCCGGGTTGTGCCGATAGCCTTCTGTCACCCAGGTTCCTCCCTCGACCCCGAGGCCGTGTTTCCATCAGATCGGAGTCAACCCGCTCACCTCGTGTTACTCGAGTTATAAATGAGCCACGCTGACTGTGCCTCCAGTCTCTCTCAACCACACGCTGCTCCTGCTGACTCAGCGGCACTTTGATCATCAGTGATGTGCAATGTCGTCTGAACCAGAAACATCGGTCCCTAACCAGACCTCCAAGTGTTCTGTTTTTATATTCACTCCAGACGTATGGGAAAGAATCTGCTTGTCAGACTGATGTTCTGGGTGTGTTGGGTTTGACTGAACGTGTGCCACTTGTATCACCTACAGTTTACTGATCGCCTGTGTTCACATTAAAGTGTTCAGACTCGGCCCGCTTGTGTCCTTTATTACGCCGAGGCTTTATGTTTTCGGGTCGTCCGTCTCATTCTTTGTCTTGAACGCGACATCTCAGGAGGACATTTCTTCTTCTCTTGGATTCAAAGATGACGTGATGAGTCCTGGGGTCAATTCACGACCATAACTCAAGAATAAGTGCTAATAATTCTGGCTTCTTCTTACAGGTTAAAATGTTGAAGTGACGCCATTTCTGACAGACATGTGAACGGCTACTTCACTTTTACAACCACCCGTCTTCTAGTTGAACCCGCTGTAGGATTTGATTTGTTGCCTCCCCGAGCGTTTAACAGAAGAACGTGGTTTATACATTTCTCATTTTAATCAACAGAAGACATAAATGGCCTCCGACAAGAGCAGCTTTTACAATGTGGCACAGCGTCGAGCTGATTATGTCATGTCTGAAGTTATCAAACGAATCCCTGAATCACTCCGTGGCATGTAATGCATGCTGTAAAAACTCACCTTCACCAGATGAGTTACAATAAACCATGTAAACAAATAACCATCAAACACTTACTCACGGTACAGTTTGGCAGCTGTCTCACCGTTTCATCTTAAAGCTCACTCGAGCTCGTCAAACACTTGTGATTTTAGTTTCAACCGGCTTCTAAAAACCTTTTTAGCACTTAGTGTTTATGAGTCGGATACATGCTTCAAATGAGTAGTTTAAAAACAAGTGGCTGCTTTGTTCTTTTGATTAATTATTTGGCTTGTTTTAAATAAATAAAAATTAAATCATTTCTGCATCAGTTAATCTCAATTACAAATACTACATCACACACTAGACTGTCCTCAGACAGAAACTAAACTAATTATTTCATCAGTTATGGTCACTCAGGAAGAAAAAAAAAGGTATTTCATCCACATCAGAATCCTCCACAGAGGCAAGTTTACCATTTTCATACAGCTTGAGATTAATCAGCCATCCACTGCTAACATCATTAATCACCCGACTACAGGCATCCACCCGTCATGGTCAAATGTAAGACGAGAAGTCATTAAATACATCATGTGCAGTCACTGTTAGTAGACTCAGTAGCTCATTTGTGACTCTTCTTGCTCTTGGTGGAGTTCAAGTCGCTCTTGGTCTTCTGCAGGCGGGAGAAGATCTCTTTGAACAGGGCCTTGTACTCCGGCGTGTTCTGGCTGAGACGTTTGTCCACCTGCTCCACCTGCCTGCTGATCCCCTCCAGGGCCTCCGGGGTGGAGGGCGCTTGTGGGGGCGTGGGAGGGGCGGCGACGACGACTGCGACTGCCCCCGATGTCGAAGGCCCCGCGCAGACCATGCTGTACTCCTTCATGGAGGGGTCCCTGGAGACCGGCCGCGAGGTCTGCACCCCGGCGTGGCACAAGCTCTCCTCGTGACGTCGGCACTTCCCCAGCAGCCCTTCGTACTTCTCCAGCAGCGCGTGGTACTGCTCGTCCACCTCACGCAGGATGGACATGCCGCGCTTGCGCACGCCGTTGGCGTGGATGGCGTAGCTGCCCTGACGCCTGCCAGAGGCGTCGCGGGCCGAGATGGCGTTCAGAGCTGTGTCGCTGCAGCTTTTCCTCACCGGGCCCCCCTGCTGCCCCGTGGCCCCTTGCTCTCCAGCAGCTCCTTCACCTCCCTCCTCCAGCCCCAGGCCCTCCTCCGGGGTGTCCGTCTCGGGGCCGTTGCTGAGCAGCGTCTCTAGGCCATCTTCCATGCCCCCGATCAGACACACCCTGGACTTCCTCAGCTGCTGCATCTCCTGGAGCTCCGCCTCGAGCTCTTGAACCCGCAGCTGGCAGCCCTCCGCCCCTAAGAGACGCTGTTCCAGGCGCTCGAACTCCTGCAGCACGGCGGCGCACTCCCGCTCGGCGCCCTCTCGCTGGGACCGCTCCGTGGCCACCGCCGAGCGCAGGGAGGAGACGATGTCCGTCAGGCGCTCGTGCTCCTCGTCCACCGGTCGCGTCTCAGCCAGGTCCACGCTGCCCGGATTGGCCAACAGGAAACCATCTTCATACCTGATGTAAAGTAGTCAACAAGTTGTGCTTAAAAAAAACTGCACAATCATGTAATCGGTGCAATTTCTATAGTGAGGTATGATGTCAAAAGTTACTCTATTTTGACCAAATATGTAATCACTGAGTTTTGCCTTTGCAGGGCAGTTAGGTCTGATAACTGTTGATTTACTTTAAATCAACCCAGCAGGTGTCCTGCAGAATAATCAGATCATCTGTGTTGCAGCAGCACCACACACACACACATCTGTGTTGCATCAGCACCACACACACACACATCTGTGTTGCATCAGCACCACACACACACACATCTGTGTTGCAGCAGCACCACACACACACATCTGTGTTGCAGCAGCACCACACACACATCTGTGTTGCAGCAGCATCATACACATCTGTGTTGCAGCAGCATCATACACATCTGTGTTGCAGCAGCATCATACACATCTGTGTTGCAGCAGCACCATACACATCTGTGTTGCAGCAGCACCACACACATCTGTGTTGTAGCAGCACCACACACATCTGTGTTGTAGCAGCATCACACACATCTGTGTTGCAGCAGCATCATACACATCTGTGTTGTAGCAGCACCACACACATCTGTGTTGTAGCAGC
>NW_022280056.1:408827-416415 GCF_004355925.1 Anarrhichthys ocellatus | reverse complement strand
GCATCATACACATCTGTGTTGTAGCAGCATCATACACATCTGTGTTGCTCACACATGCTGTACACTAGAAAGAGGAACTGCTGATGGTGACCTTGGCGCAGTGCAGAGCTCTTTGAGGCAGGGGAAGGAGTGCACAGTCTTGCGTCGCTCCGTCTTCTCTCTGCGGACCCTCAGCTCCTCCAGAGTCCGCAGCTCCTCCACCCGAGCCGTCAGGCTGTCCACCTGACCCTGCAAGGTCTCCATGGTGCCCGTCAACCTGGGCACACACACACACAAACGTTTGTTCAGAGCTTGTTACGTCATTGCTGAGCACACCGTTCTCCTAAAGCTACAGTGAGCCACTGTTGCACCATAAAGAATGTGAAGGAGCATATTGAGAGAGAACAGAGGCAGCCATTGAAATCTTTAGCATTAGGACCACTAATGTGATTTGTAAAGAACTTCGACCCCTGATTATGATTATGGCGACGCTGAGGATAGCAAAAATGTTAAGTCCTCTAGTTTCCCTTTGTAAACACACAATTGTCGTAATTTCAGCAGAAATGTGGAGCGATGTGAAGTTCTTAGCATTGTGATGTATCGGTGTACCAGCCTCGAGCTGGTTTACGCTGGTTTGGTTTAAAGACCTTTGTTACGTGATGGCGGTGAGGGTGACCTGTGACTTTATTCTTGTTGCAGACACATTCTCATCACCTGTCGATTTTCTGATGCGAGGTCTTGCTCTCCAGCACCAGCTTCTCATTGGTGATCTCCAGCTCCCTGGCCGTCACATCCAGCTGTTCATACACCTTTGCGTGCTGCTCGTTCATCTCCCTCAACATTTCCAACTGCTTGGACAGGTACTGCGAGGGAGACACGGTTAAGATTAAAGTTAGTTGATTAGTGACGAGATACATCAGGGATGCTTGTACCCCAGGAGGTAAAGTAGTATGCCAGTCATCTGTAACACCGTATGCATGGGGTACTATGGCGTTAAAGACACAACTTTACTATGCAATGACCTTTTTATGACCCATCACTTTATTAATTAGTTTTATTTTTATGACATGATTTATTGCATACTATACAATTGCATTTTGGATATACCAAGCCTTTTTGACATATTTGACACTTTTTGTGATTTCAACCTTTCAACACATGATTTTTTTACTTTTTTCTAAATACTATACATTAAAAAATAAAAAAATGTCGACATCCAATAACTTACTTTTTCCACACGCTATACTATGATGTTTTTTGACAAGCTTTACTATATAGCATGTCGAAAGTCAAAAAAGTCATAGTATAGTATGTCGAAAAAAGTCAAACAGTATGAAAATGTTCTTGCATGAGGCCAAATTACTTTTCCATAATATTTAAATATAACACTTTCTCATGACATTTTATGGCATATCATACATGACTTTTTTATTACATACTATAGTTAAATTTGTTAAGGTATATTTTTTAAATACTACACTGATATTTTTTAGAGTAATATGGAATACTATAATATAACTTTTTCACGTCATACTATACTGGGACTATGTCAAATTATTCTCTGATATGTTTACATTTATTGGCATACAATAATATTACTTTTTTATTTTACATTTATTATAACAAACAATACTATAACTCTATTATGACATTTTATAACAGGCTATACTAGGACATTTTTATGGCATACTATACATATACACATATAGGACAGTCACACCTCAGATGGCTTGTGACTAATGAGAAGTCTCGTCTTTGAGCTGTGAAGACGAGAGAGATCCAGGAATTTCGCATTATCCTCTCACGTCTACAAAATAAACACTTTTTGTCTTAATTGCTATTTTTCATTCTTCTTGCCGTGCTTCAAGCGTTTCAATAATTAGCTGAAACACGCGCTCGCAGAGTTGCGATACGTGGGACGAGCGTACCTCTATCTCTTGCACTTGCTCGTCATTGTTGATGTACATCTGCTGCAGGGAGTCCTCCAGCTCCTTGTTGCGCTCCAGAAGGGTCTTGCCGAGCTCGGCTGCCAAGTGCAGGTCTGACGGGAACCAGAGAAAGAAGAACGGACGTAAACACCGGACAGTGGCGAGTCTGCCGAGCACAGGAGTTCACCGCACAGTGGCCGAGACTGCTTCTTGTCCCCAGGATCGATTTTAACAAGTGCATTATGAAGAAGCACTCACTGCAGCTGAGCTACACATTAAACATGTGAACCCTTCCTGATCAGCCTACTTTCATTTGAAAATGTATTTAAATTGGGAAACATGACATTCTGTCTTAAAATTTTGATTTTTTTTTTTGGCAAGTTTCTGAATAAAGACAAACATTTTTGCAGGAACTGACTATTTATCATACGTTTGATATTTTTATTATGACAAACAAAAGACATAACAAGCCTTAAAACAGAGCTAAACACATCTAACCACAACATACTGAAGGAGAATGATGGATGGGGGGGGGGGGTTGTTCTGAGTAGTGATAACACAACAGGAGCCACCCTCCCACAGTTGCTGTGGGAGGGTGTACAGCTTGAAGCGTACATTATTCATCTCTGGTGAAAAAAAGCCTCACTGGATGGAGGAGGAGGAGGAGAATCCTGCTGGCTCTGCATCCTCGGAGCCCACAACACCACAGCACTGGAGCAGTGGAACGACAGGAAGGAACAGAGAGCCATGGACACTCATTACTGGACATGAAAGCAGTGTTTTACCACCACGGTGTTGTGCGTGAGCAATGACAGGAACACACACACGCACACACACACACACACACACACACACACACACGTCAACGTAGGTTTGAAGTATCATCACACGCCTGCGTTGTTACATTTGCCTCCAGCACTGCTGAGGGAGACAGGGACAGGCTGTAATCATTTCCTGTTTCAACAATGCAGAACTGATAACAGAACTCTGTTCTGAAACACAGAGTGATAATGAGCTGAGTGAGAGTGTGTGAGGAGAGAGCACAGTGAGCCCCCCCCCCCCCCGGGTTCCTGAGGGGCCGACACGTGCCGAGTCTTAGTTATGTAATTTCAGAATTGTGCGGACGGATGAGGGGAGCAAGAAGCAGGCAGTGCTGAAGGAAACAACGATCGCCACCTATCAGCTAATGACACAAAGGGGCCGACCACGTCACAAAGACAGGCATGGCCTGCATCCGTGACTGTCCTCACGTTCAATCACATGACATCATCACACACCGCCCATCTGCCCAGACACACTTCATACGTTTGCCAGATCATAATGAACACAGGGGTCACCGAATCTCAGAGCCGGCCGCCAGAGAAGTTGCATAACAGCAGCGTTTCTGGGGCAAAATCCTGCCCCGGCTTTGAGCCCATGCAGGACGACGTGAGCTTGATCTGAAATCTCTGATCCCGACTAAGGAGGTCTAGTCTGGGGCTCCCTAATCAGATCAGCCAGGGGCTTATTGACTGGACATGCTGAATAATGCCGAGATGAGATGCAGGCAGTATGGCGACACACCTGCCCGTCTGATGTACAATGAGATGATGAGACACAAAGCTGCTTTAGTGGAGTGGGTCAGCAGGTAATCGGGGGATGGGGGTGATGCTGAGGCCAGCGCTGCAGAGAGACACGCCGTCGATGAGAGTCCATTTAAGTCGTTACTGAGAGAGCTGATAACACAGCGCATCACTTTATGCATCAGGGAAAGGCACTTCACATCGATTTCCTGCCTTTGCTTTGTTCATTTAAGGCCACAAGCATCCCTGCTCGTCTGTTTCGTGGTGAAAAATAGACAAAAAAGTCAATCACTGATCAAACAACTACAAAATTCAGGTTGTTTTCTGCATGTTTCCCCTCACACAACATAAATCATGCCTCCACACAGATGAGCAGTGCTTCACCACAACACAGCAGAATGAATAAACAGTGTTTGATAGATGCAAACTAGGAGGAGAGGAGTACTGCGATGTAAGATGTGACCCTGCGAGAAGGAAGATGAAACAGAAACAACATTCACTTAGACAGACAGACAGACAGGCAGGCAGACACGCAGGCAGACAGACACGCAGACCGACAGGCAGACACGCAGGCAGACAGACACGCAGACAGGCAGACAGACACGCAGGCAGACAGGCAGGCAGACACGCAGACCGACACGCAGGCAGACAGGCAGACAGACACGCAGACAGGCAGGCAGGCAGACACGCAGACAGACACGCAGGCAGACAGGCAGGCAGGCATACACACAGACAGACACGCAGGCAGACAGACACGCAGGCAGACAGGCAGGCAGACAGACACGCAGACAGACAGACACGCAGACAGACAGACACGCAGACAGACAGGCAGGCAGGCAGACACGCAGGCAGGCAGGCATACACGCAGACAGACACGCAGGCAGACACGCAGGCAGACAGACACGCAGGCAGACAGGCACGCAGACAGACAGGCAGGCAGACACGCAGACAGACACGCAGGCAGACAGGCAGGCAGACACGCAGACAGACAGGCAGGACTATTCTGGGAAACATCACTGACAAGATCAAAATAATTGGCAGAGGAAGAGAGCAGAAACGCAGATCCGGATTCGAGATGCAGAGACAGACAGAGATGGATTTACAGTTGTCACCGCGCGTGCACACGTGCATGAAATGTGTTTTTACAGTGAATGCAACCTCCATCCACCCCCTCCTGCATCTATGTATCCTAAAAGCCGAGGCAGAACACCAGTGGTTGTGTGTGGGGCATTGTTACACCCACCCACCCTAAGACAGGAGGAGTGGGGTCTCACCTTGCTCCAGGTCCCGCTGGTCGTACCACGGCTCCTCTTCCTCTGTGATAAACTCCTCCATCCTTCCTGCACGGAGCATCGAAGCTGATCAACAACTTCTTCTTCTTCGGCGATGTGATCTGTTAATTCACGGGCATGCTCGAGCGGAAGTGACAACAAACAGCAGCGGCGCAGCCTCCCCGAGTGTGTAACCCTTTGAGACGAACCCCCCCCCCCCCCCCGGCAGCGCACCTGCTTCTTGGACCGCGTATCAATGTGAACCGAAACCACGTGATCGGGCCGCTCACACCTGCACACCTGAAATGAACCGGTGTGCAGAGCAGCTGTTGGACAGCCACGGTGGTGGTTCTTCTGTTTGTGATGAGCAGCTCGGCCGCCCGATCTCCGCTCAGCGGCTCAATGATGCTGCTGCGTTCACGTGCTGTCGGAAATGCTGGATTTACTCTTTACCCTGCTGCAGCATTGCATTTAAACACCGACTCCATCGTCCCAGATTAGTGAGGCTAATTGACTTTAAATTTGAATCTGACATGTTTATTTAAAGTTGTATCATTATAACATCCAACTGTTTGTAAGCCCCACGTGAAACTATTTCCAATTATAAGATTATTATCTTAAAGAGAAGGCAGACATCCCTACGGCTAATATCTCCAAAACTAGGTAACTTACACCAAAACAAACATTCTAGACCGATAAACAGCACTACAGGTAAAAGGAAATATGCGTTTCTGGTTTTGGGGGGAACTGTCTCTTTAAATGGGGCACTACTGTCATGTTTCTACTATTTGCAACCCTTCCTTTTCATAGTCTAGATGTAGGGAGGCCGTAAATTACATGGGGCATTGAAGGCAGCACCACTGGAGGTGACGTCACCGTCTATTTGACAGCGTCCCCATCACGGACGTCTCCCCCCTTTGTCCCCCAGAGCTCCAGTTCAAGACATTTGTGTTGGTGAATTAACAGACAGTACGATTCTCACACTGCGGTTAGTCCTGTTCAGCGTAGATTATTTATTGTAAACATTTAGGAGCAAAGAGTACATAGACTGTTCAGACCTCTGTGTCCATCAGCTCCAGTAGTCTTTGTGTTTCCTCTGTGGAGACAGAGACTGTGTCCTCTCACAGGCACCATGACTAAGCAACATTTCCCTTATCGGAACTCATGTTACTGAAAAAAGAAACGTTCTGCAAAATGATCCCTTTGCCAAGAAACAAACCTGAAAATATAAATTAATGTAGTTTATCTTTAGTAAAAAAAAAACAAAACAGACAGTTTCACATCATACAGTATCTCATTGTTGTACACTTACTTTGTTCTTTGTTCTGCAGTCCAGCAGCCAAAGACATCACATGTAGCAGCAGTAAAAAATATCCATCAGGCTCCAATAGCACAGAATCGTCTGGTTAATGTCAGATAACTGTTCCTGTATGTTTCAGTCCCATTTACTTCAAACCATGTGTTCTTCACATTGCTGTCAACCATTTACACGACGTGTTTCTAGCCATGCTGCGAACTCTGTGGATGAACATATCAGCTGGTATGTCCTTTGGTTCATATTAAATGCTCCCCAGAGGATGAACCCTAGTGGTGATCCCCTGACTTTTCATCCAGCACCGTCGGGTCAACATTTTAATTCTGTTTATGACCAAATGACTAATCCCATTATCTTCAGCTGTACTTTGTGTTCAGTGCTAATTAAATTAGCAAATGTTCTGTTAGCGTTCAGTTTAGCGCCACAGAGCTGCTAGCATGGCTTTAGACTTCTTTATTCCAAGAGGCCTTTGGGTTCCTTTCAAATCAGCTTGCAGAGACTTGAAGCATGTTTTACTGAAGATGTAAGTGCATATTGACTTGAATTAAGGAGAGTGCAGCACAACAAAAGTGCCAGTCTGTCCTGAAACGAATAAACGACTAAAAAAAAAAAAAAGCTGTTCCCACAATTTTCAGTTAATAGCCGAAACATACAAACAAGACTCCTCCCATTCGCATGCACACAGATGTACCTCTGCTCTCTCAAGCTGAAACAGCCCACGTGTTATTGCTTAATTATTGACATAAGCTACTGCGGCAGCAACGAGCCTGAAAAAAAGCAGAACTCCAGCAGCAAATGAACCATGAAGCAGGTCGACAGGCATCTGTGGTGAAGCCTGAGTTCACTGGGACCAGAGACAAGCTGAGGCACTGACAAAACCGTACGTTCCCACTTCCCATCATTGCTGGTTCTCTGTGGTTTTACAGCTGTGCGGTCGTTTGAGGTGCTTCCAGTCGGCCTCGCTCTCGCAGCGCTCCACTCCGCTGAAGAACTTCTTGATGAGAACTTTGGCTTCTGCTTTAACTGAGACACAGAGAGCAGCATTAGAGAGGAGTACGTCGCAGCATGCAGCGGAGCACAAGCCTCACATCATTTACCCCCCCTGGTCACCTTGGCCTTTCCCCTGACTCCTCCCCTCTGCCAGCAGGTGAGACAAGTAGCGGGCGAAGGACTTAAACAACTCCTGCGGCGCACAAAAGAAAACAAGAGCTGAGTTTTCATCTCGCACGGCTTTTCTGCAAAACATGAAGTGATGTTCGTCTCTCTCACCTTGGTGGCAAACCTTCCCTTGGTGTAAAAGGGGTCCAGGTAGTGGACCACGATGTCAGCCGCTTCCTTCAGCGTCACAGGCTCGGGCGGCTCGCTGACGGGCAGCAGGGCCCTCTCCTGCACGTTGGGGTTGAAGGTTACTCTTCTGTCTGCGGGGCGGCTGCGCTTCGCCGGAGGAGACGACTCTATGTTCGCTTCCATATCATCTGTCAACTGAACACACACACACACACACACACACACACACACACACACACACACACA
>NW_022280056.1:372872-408817 GCF_004355925.1 Anarrhichthys ocellatus | reverse complement strand
ACACACACACACACACACACACACACACACACACACACACACACACAGGAGCAGAGTACCGTCAGTCACTGAGGGGGAGACACATTACAGGATTGGATAGGAAACAGTCACTTACGCCTTCTGTTGGAGGTGCTTTAGCTTCTTCCTCTGGTGGGTTTTGTCTGTGTGAGCGGTGAAAAATAATGTTAGACACTTCACCATCAACTGGTTCTTAAAATGGTGCATTTAGGGCGTCTTACTCTGCAGTGGACTTGATATTCTCCTCAGATGTGTCTTGAAGCCAGTCCAGCTCCAACGTCTCTGTTTTATGCGTTTCCTCTTCTTCCTCCTCCTCTTCATCATCATAGTCATCATCATCATGTATAACTATTACGTCTCTTTTACTTTCTTCCTGGATCGCGTCCTGAGTCTCCACAGGACTGATGTCCACGTCCTCCACAGCGACGGGTGAGAGTTCCTCGGTGCTTTCTTGAGCGACCGCCACCGCGGCATCGAGTCCCTTTGGCGTCTCCGCCTCGTCGGGGCTTTTCTCCGTCGTTTCTTTCTTCGCAAAATACTGGGAAATGTTGCGGGAGCTCTTTGCCGCCTCCGCTAGTTTCTGCTGCTTCTTGCTCACGGCTCTGCCTGCCTTCGTCGGGCTGTTCAGGGCGGCGGCGACGTTCGCTCTGGCTCTGATGGACGACGTCACAGCTGCAGACGCATCTGCGTTAGATTTTCCGGAGCCTCCCGAGCTGTCGTAGAACCCGCCGCTCTCTGTCAACTTGTTAGTGTCCGACACGGAGTTCTTCAGCAGATCCTTAGCAGCCAGGAAGGGGTTGGATGATCCTCTCAGGCCTGCTCCGACTCTCTTGCGCTTCATCTGGAGGAGGAATGCAAAAAGAGAATACAAGTTGATATCCGACTACTGTGCAGCCACACTAATCCACAATGACTGGTGGGTGAAACAAGTGTGTAGCGAAGTGAAACTCACTGAGTAGATCTCAGATGCAGATGTGAACCCCTGCAGCTCCTCAGAAAAGAAGGAGGAGGAAGACGAGGGAGTTTCCTCTTTGAGTTTGGACTCATTTTCACTGCTGCCGTCAGTCTTGACACCTTCTCCCCTTTCTCCAGGTGCTGTTTTCTTCATCTCCGATACCTTTAAAAAGAAGATATATACGAGTTGGGAACATGTGTCATTACACGCTACCAAGGGTGCTTCGACAGGCAGAGCAGGTAGAAGCTATACCTTCTTCAGGACGGCAGCTTTGTACAAGTTGGAGGACTTGGAGCTCTTGAAGACCTCGTGTTCAATATCGGCCGCCAACATCAGGCTGTCACTGCAGAGAGAAGAAAGAGACGTGAAAGCCTCTGTGGAGCGACTGTGGGGGAAGAAAGTTAGAAAGTTCACAATGTTTATGAATGATGTTTGAGGCATGTGTCTGCATAACTACCTGAATGAGTCTTCTGCCCTCTGGTGGCCATATAATGCTTCCTGCAGGAGGCACAGGCAGTGCTCTCTGGCCTGAAATAGAATATTAGGCTCATAAAATTCAAACTAAAAATGTCAAGAAAGATCAAAGCTACTGATATTATTATTAATAAAAAATGTATCTCTTTGAAAGACACATTTAACAGAAATGCAGTCTCATTCTTGTGTTATCTTCTTGCACATCGGCAGTGGTGGTGTGGCTCCGTTGAAACGTTGGCTCTGCCGCCCGTCTTCACACCTCATGACACACGAGTTCACTGAACTCACGCAGACGTGTTAATGAGCGCAGCAGCTATGAGGAATGTTGTTCGTGTACCTTCACGGTGAGTCTGGGGATCCTCTGGCTGTCGGCCTCTCTGAGCGGGCAGTCAGCCTCTACACAGTAGAGAGACAGCGGTTACACGTGACAGTACATGCCGGCCTGGATATACGTTCACTGTTATTGTATTTATATTTACCTGGAGCAACAAAGTCTTCTCTCTGACCGCCAGTTGCCTGAAGAAACGTGAGCACAGACAGAAGTTAATTCTCAGATGTTCACTAAAACAATAAAACAATAAAATAATGCCCACTGTACAGAGAAGTGACACACTGGTACACTTCCTCCATCTCTGCAGCATAAGCACTCCCCTCCTGCCCTTCCATTCTACACCTTCTCCTTGTCTCCCTCATGTCCTGTTATCTGGCTGCTGGTGCTGTCCAATAAAAATGCACCAAAAATAGTCAAACAAGTAAATAAATGAATAATAAATCTTTTGATCTTTTGACACGGTGTTGGCTTTAAACATTGTCAAAGGAGAACAGCAGCTGATTCTAATCGTACATTTTCACAGCAGGGAAAATAAATAGGCTGTTGCGTAAAATAATTATAATTAAAGCTCAATAAAAAACGAATATGAATGTAAGTTTCTTAAAAAAATATATGAATTGCAAAGTCAATTTCTACAAAGTAGCACAACATGAAATGGGACATATATTGCTCCCGTGAAAAGTTGGACTTTAAAACACACACACACTACACACTCTACACGTCACGTGTATGATTCAGTTTCTATGTATCTGTATTCTATGTTTCAGTCCCGTCAACACAACTATTTGCACTGAATGAAGAGATCCTTTTAATCTTATTTTGACTCTATTTTATTTATATATTCATATTTTTGTCATCTTGTATTTATTTATTTATTTCTCTGTGGAGTCATATTGTCACGTCATCATACGGTCGTGTTTGTTATGTGAACTATTTTGTCTGTATTGTATAAATAAATACATTTTTAATCCACTTTACAAAATAGTCTCAGTTTGATGACTATGTTCACAGTGATACGCTTTGGCTTCAGACATCTATTAAGTTTACATGGATTAGTATTAAATTATTAAACGTGTTTTGTGGGTGGAATAGTACGTAGAGCTCGTAGCTCCATTACATGAAGAGGTTCTGAATGACGTGTGATCTCGGTGGCGATGCCTTCTAGTCTCTCGTGGTTTCTTTCAACTATTTTACGATTGTGCCGTTCCTGCTTTTATCGATGTTGTGATGTAAACTGGACGAGCTCCGCTCAGACCTGCCGACAAATAGTTCTACTTCGATTTTGCGCCAAATTCCACTAAACATGCGGGAGCAATTTACCACGATCCTGACTTTCAGTGGCCTCAACGGCCTCAGCCTTCCTGCTGCCAACAGCTGGCCGACAGACGCACAGAGACACAAAACAAACAGAAAAGCGCTTTGTGTGTTCATCGCAATGATTCACCACCTTCCGCATCTTCATCTGCTTCTTGTAGATGTCTGAAAACACCTTTTTCCTCGTCGAGCCATCGTCTTCACCACTACTGGCGTCCCCTTCATCAAACCTGCAACGTGTGATGCCAAGCGTCAGTCTCAAGGTTCACCACTACTTTACGCTACAAAAAGCAAATCCGCGTGGAACAAAAAAAAACGTCACGGAAGTTGTCCTGCCTTTCGAAGCCGTAGCCCTTCCGTCCTCCTTCGTAAAGGCCTCGCTGGAACCCGAACGGCCCCGTGGCCTCCGTGCTCTGAGCCGCCGTCTTGGTGCAGAGGACGGCCGCCCTCTCCAGCTGGGCGCGCACGACTTTGGGGTTACGACAGAAGTCGCAGGAACCGGCACAGTTGGGCGTCTCGTCCCCGAAGAACTTGGAGATGGTGGCATGGCGGCAACTGGTGGAAAGAGATGGGAGACACTGCCTGTTAAAACTAAATATATGTAAAGACAGGTTTATGATTACGCTCCTGCAGGAACACCAGGGCTCCACAGCAGAGCGGTAACAGGCCAGGTTACATATCAGTCTGCATTTAGAAGGTCAAGCCTCACAGCAAACATCTCTCCATTATTCACAGAGCATCTAGTGCGTAATTGATCTATTAGCGTTTATGTAACCAACACACATTACTATGATCAATATTTCTGTTCTTCTTCGAGTCTAACTGGGCTCCGATGTGCCATGAAATAATAAAATACCGTTGTCTGACAATAACAAAGCGAGTAGAGTTATAATATAGTTATAAGCTCGAGAATTGACTTCAGTACTTCTTCATGTACTGATAACAAGAAGACATTAAAGCAAATAAAATATTCATATAGATAACTAGTCTTACCTTCTAATTACAAATATCACACACACACACACACACACACGCACAGCATCTGATGGGAAACAGCCCTCAACATACTAACTATGCTGTAAAAGGGAACGCTGCTTCCATGAAAGAGAGCGGAGCAGCTCCACCGGAGGAGGTGGGGAAAGGCAGGGCGGCAAACAAAGACTCTGTGAAGCAGCAGTCACTCCCAGAGAGGACTGGCAGAGAGGAAACAGCCTCGCAGGCGGAGCTAAATAAAGTCACAGCAGATAACTAGTCCGCAACCAAACACCAAGAATAAGACGAGGAGAGCAAGAAACCTGAAGGACCAAAGAGGAGAAAGTTTCATCTCACTTCTCCTTCCCTCCACATGCAGAGTATCATCAGCTCCTGAGGAATTACTCCCACTCACGTTAATCTCAACTGCTTATCTCCGTCTGCTCGTGACGTACCGGACGTTTCAACGACAAACAGGTAACTCCTTCAGAGGACACATGTCATGTTCGTCACTGTCTCCTCCTCATCAACTGGTCCGCTTACTTCTGTAAATCAGTGTGAGCCGAGCTGAGCGAGTGACAACAGCAGCGACGGAGACGACCACAGGTATGTGCTTTTCATTGTGAGGAGAACTGCATGTTCAGAACAATGTGAAGAATGTGTTCAGAAAGACGCACTTGTTTGATGCAAACACTGGGAAGTTCAGCCGCCCGCTTTAGAGTTTAACTCCGATACAAAGACATTTTAACAGCAGGACGTTTAAGTTTTGATCTCATCTAAAGGAACACTCAACGAGTTAGATGATGAGAAGAGAAAAGTCAGATTGAAAGGCAAACTTTCATACGTTTCTTGTCTGCAGACTCAGCTGATTTCAAGAAGGAATTTAATATTAAGAAATGGACGCAAACAGGATCTAAAATTAACTTCAACAAAGCATCGACTGTGCAGAACTTTCCTTTATGAGTCAGAGTCATCTGAAAACACCAGCGAACTAACTACATGACAGCCTCTGGTTGGATATCTGCATGTGCTCAAAGTGGATGCTGCGCTGCACAGAATAGCATGAAAACATTCAGTAGCACTCGGCAAAAATAAATCTTTCCGTCATGAAGGTGATAATGTAATATTCAGTTTGTGTTACTGCTTCACAGAGGAGTGTCTGACAGCTGTTATTGGAATGGAGACAATAAATCAGACTGCATCACAGAGTCATGCAACACATTCATAAGCTCATGCATTTCTGGGACCAAATAACATAAAAGTTCTGGGAAATCTGCTCTTTTTGCAGTTAGCTGTTTACAGTCTTTAGCACTGCTAAGCTAACAGTCTAACTTTGTCTAAAGGCAACAAGACCTGCCTACCAGCAAGCTCACTAATAGAAATATTGTGTTTGTTTATCGAGTACACAAACTGAAGCGTAACAGCTGCAATCCACCATTTTACAATGGGTTATGTGAGGAATTGTGTTATTTTTAGACAGAGATGGGCTAGCTGTTTCCCCTTGTTTACAGTCTTTGTGCTAAGCTAAGATAGCCTGCTGATGGCACCAAGTAGAAAGCTACATAATGCACCTTGGTATCGATCATCTCACGTAATACTGGACAAGAACTAATGAAGCCAAATGTCAAAACATTCCTCAATTCCTCAATACAGTGCCTGTATTATTCAGTCATTGTTGGTATTCTAACGCAGCAAAGAGCTGAGCCCACACCCAGAGGCCTCTCGTCTACTTCAGACCACAATAACACAGTGAAATAAATCACGTATCACTTGACTCTTGGAACGTCACACATTAAAAAGACGGAACACATCAAACACGTTTGACACAATGAAACAGGCCCGGAGAGTCTTCTGTTCAACAGATGAATCATTCCTTTGTTAGGACGTTTCACAAAGAGCCTGACAGGAGTTACCATCCTAAACCACCAGCACTGCCGTCATCACACTGGTAAACTGACTCGCTCGTGGCTAGATAAACTGTGCTTGACATCAGGCGGTAAAGCTCCCACTTACAGATTGACTAACTGCCGATTAAAAAGCTGAAAGTTGCGTGCTTGTGTCAACAAAGCGGCAATGTGGTCTCACCCACTCAGGCTGTCTGTAGCAAGCAACAGGAGCCACATCCTGCAGACTGAACGCAGGCAAACAAATGAGACACTGTGTACTGTAAATGTAAGCCTGACCTTTCCCTCTCAGGATGGACGCCAGAGAAGAGACGCTGTACATCCTGAGGAATATATGGGTGAAGCTGCAGGGTCTCCCCAATGCCAGCACCATAGAGCTGGGAGCCTTCCTTGTCATCCTAACCTTCATCTGTGAGTCTCCACTCTATCGCCTCTCATTCCTGTGTTTCTGTTAAAGAGCGAGCTGATTTTTTTGCTGTTTTTATTTGCCCTCCTGCAGTGGTGGTCCTGTTAATGACAGCGCTGACCTGTGTCAACTACTGCTGCTGCTGCTGCCGCTGCTGTCGCAAGACAAAGATGAAGGGATCGAACATTTGAGAGAACGTTCGCCACACGAGGGGGAAACAGGACGTGGGGAAAAAGGTCCTCAAAAAAACAACAAAAGGCTTTTCTCTGCAGATTACTCAGACATTCGAGACTTTTCAGTGAGCTTTGAGCGGCACTAGAGGAGCCCAACCCTTGAACAACAGAACAGCTGACAAACACAATGAAGGATGCCAAACACACCCGCTGAAGCTGCCAGGGTTTCAGGAGGATCTACATTCTTTGGAGCATCTCCGCGCTTTACAGAGCAACCACAACCCCTCTGACCCGAGGAAACCCAAAAGTGTCTTCAATAATGCCGCTAATACACGGAATATGAGCTACAAATATGTGTAGGATGATTAAAAAAAACTGCAGTGAGTTGCACAGTGAAACATAAATGGGGAAGACAAATTGGTTTGTTAACGTGTCATACTTAAGGAACGAGAGCTGTCAGAATCACACCCAACCTGTTTGGTTCGGTTTAAACAATTTGAAGTCTTGTTTGCCGGTTAGTACAGTTTATTTGGGCTGATGTTAAAGCTGTCAATCAAACCCTGGTCTGCTTCAAAGGGCACTCTGGCGCAGTTCCTTTGTGGTGTGAAAGCAGACGAACTAGATACGTGGTTCTAGCATGATTTCAAAAGCTAAATGACCAATAAATCCTTCTGCCGAGGGTGAAATCTGTTCAGGAAGTCATCTTTTTATTGGGCCACGTATATATAACCTGTTTATGCAAATCATTTGGTAATAACAGTATCACGTATGCACGTCAGCGCAGGTATTTTCCCTGATTAATAGTATGTATGTATGTATGTATGTATGTATGTATGTATGTGTATATATATATATATATATATATATATATCTCAGTTGTGTTTTAATGTATAAAACTGCATGTTATGAGGCTTTGACGACACTTTTGTACGCATTAAACAATAAGTGACTTGCATGCACTGAATGCTTTAGTTTACTTACGCTTCTTGAGCGCAGAACGACACCATGGCGTCAAAGTCTGTGATGGCAGCTTTGTCGGCCTCCTTTGCAGAGCCTCGTTTTTCCTGTAGGCGAGTTTACAAAGTGTTCACAAACCCCCCCAGAGTTTCATATGAGCCGGTTACATTTGGAGCTGTCTGTCATCGTGCTGACCTGTCTGCGGCCAACCTCCTTGCGGATGAGGAAGTTCATCTGCTCCTTATCTTTGGGAGAGTAGTATGTGCGACAGGAGGAGGGCAAGCCGTCTCTCCCGGCTCGCCCAGACTCCTGGTAGTAACTCGCCAGGGACTTGGCGAGGTTCCAGTGAGCCACAAACCTGCGGGATTAACCAAAAAACATCAGCGCACGCAAACTTACATTCCATAGCCAATACAAAAAGCTTACACCAAAACCTCACAGCCTCACCTGACACTGGCCTTGTCGACTCCCATACCGAAGCTGATGGTGGCTACAATAACCAGCACCTTCCCCTGCATCCACTCGTTCTGGTGCTCTGTGCGATCTCCTGGTCTCAGACCTGCAGCGTAAAAGCACAGAAGTTGAGCCTTTTGAGAACAAATATTTGTGATTTCTAGTTCTACAACCACATGGAGGAAAAACAGGCTCACCTGCATGATACGGTTTGGCCAAGACTCCAAGCTTGGTCAGCTGGTGAGCTACTGTTTCACAGCCGTCCCTGGTCCGACAGTACACAATCCCACAGCCCTGTTCATACGTATTACAAACAGAAGGAAGAAAGCAGGGCTCTTACTCTCATGTTCAAGTGGACATTATCAGCTCATATTGGGCTCATCATAGCCTACATGACAGGTACTGATGTTGGTATTTGAGAGTTCAGAATGATATATCGGCACACATCGCATAAACATTCTACAAGGATCTCTCTGTGTCAGGTCTGTGAGCCTCGGTACATGATAAAGCGGCTGTTTTGGACCTTTTATCAGTCTATACATTGATTTTTTCTTTAGGAAATTGCTGCATATTCTACCTTTAAGAAGTCTTAAGGGTTTGTGTTATTTGGCTCAAATCTGCAAACTTGAAAAGGAACTTTTCTTGCATATCAGAACCCTGGAAAGAAAAAGTCTAGTGAAAACTTAAAAGTGACTTTAGAGCAGTCGTCTCAGCTGTCTTATCTTATCTTCTCATCTACCCAATCAAGCTTTTGTGGCAGCAGATTCAAAACTTAAACGGTGGCGTAAATAAAATAAAGAAATCTATATAAATTGATGAATGAGGGCTTGTGTTCTTTCATTCAGAGAAGAGGAGCAGCTCCACACAAACACCACCAACCTGTTGATTAGAGCCGCTGCCCAGTGCCAGTGACTTCTGAATGAAGGCGTAGAGGTGGAGGTAAGGGTTTGGCAGCAGCTCCCTGAAGATCACATCATAGTGCAAGTTACTGCGGAAGACAGGCGTAACAAAAGACAGCGGCGAGCGCAGCCTCAGGGACTGAACAACGTCCTCTTGAACATTCTTGGGCGCCGTTGCTGTCAGGGCCAAACAGGGAACCCCCGGCAAGCGACCACGCAGCTCTCCCAGTTTGAGGTAGTCCGGCCTGAAGTCGTGCCCCCACTGGGAGACGCAGTGAGCCTCGTCCACGGCCAGGTAGGACAGCAGGCCGCGGGAGCACAGGCCGGTCAGGCAGGGCTGGAACGAGGGAGAGGCCACCATCTCGGGGGTAATATAGAGCAGCTTCAGCTTGGGGCTGCTGCTCCCCAAGTCGGCCAGGATCAGACTGCGCTCGCCGGCTGGCAGCTTGGAGTTGATGGAGCAGGCAGCGATGTTCAGACTCTTCAGGTGGTCCACTTGGTCCTGAGGAGAAAACACAGGAAGGGATTAACAACCAACTGCGACTGCATTGGAGCAGCACAACCACCAACAGAGACTGACCTGAATGAGAGCGATTAGCGGTGATATAACCAGAGTAATACCCTCAGCCATGACAGCAGGCAGCTGGTAGCAGAGGGACTTCCCTGCTCCAGTGGGCATGCACACGAACACATCCCTGTCACCTGCAGGAAGACACCACCAGTCACCACCACGCCACACAATACTCTCTCTCTGACAACCCTTCACACGAGATGAGACTCAAACTGGGCCTCATATTCCAACAGCAACAAAAACGTCAGTTAGGTCGCTGTTGCTACGAGCCAGCTAACGTCTGCTAATTAGCACAGAGGTAAACTAACACAGCAGATACAAGCAGTGCTGTTCGCTGACTTACCTTTAACGACGACTTTAACAACATCTTCCTGTACTTTAGACCGGAAGTTGTCAAACCCAAAGTGGGTTTTTAAAGCTTGTTTTAAGGTTGTTGTCATCGTTTATCGCTCTTTAAAGAACTCATGTAGGAACCGTCTCTGGCGTCGTCGCACACCGATGACGTCGTTACAGTCGCAAAAAGAATCTGAGACAGAAAATAAAGTTGTTTTGAAATGCTGTATTTAGCGATTCCATGTTATTTATTCATGTAATTGTTTTTATTTTTATATATTAATTATTTTGGTGGAAAGTGTTCTTCATAATTTGGTACGTTTTATTCGAGCTCTCTGATTGGTCGAGCTGGGACATGCGTGTATATTAAGGGACACATGTAGTGGTACTGTGTGCTCAGATCAACCTATAATGATACACCATACTCTTCATTATATTTTGTAAAGTACAACATTTACAGTAGATGTATTTCATATAAAGTGTATGTATGTGTGTGTGTGTATATATATATATATATATATATATATATATATATATATATATATATAAATATATAATGTAATGTCTTACATACTAATAAACAGACCAGAGAGTAAGACTTGGATTTGGTTTATTTATCATTCACAGACAGAAATGCATTCTCACTGCTGGGTTAATATTGCACAATAGATTACATTAATACTATAGGTTCCTTTTCAAAAATACATGGAATATGTGTGAGCAAAGAGGAGCGCTGTAACTCTATAGTGAGGAAGTGGTTGCGACAATCACATTAAAGCAGCAGCAGCAGCAGCAGCATAGAGAGGGGTCACATAGTGGAGCTATTCAATAGCACAATGGTGGTTTCACATCAGGATCTCTGATTTCTTCCAGTGATTATTACAGAACCATTTGTTGTACTTTATTATTATATCTACTGGAGTTTAAAGGAAGAGGTGACATGAGCAGACTCAACGCCAGAAGCAGGGCGTCGGGCAGAGACATTGGCTCCCAGCTGCTGGAGACTTGATCACCAGATCATTGATGAACTCCACTGTACCAAACAAGGGGAACAGCTTCTCATCGAAGCTCTCGTTGTAGGTGTAAATATGGAAGTGTTTGTCCACGTCGTAGAAGGACAGCTGGCCGCGGTCGTAGTCGAGGTAGATGCCCACCTTGCTGGGGATGAGGCCGGGCGGCAGGGCGGTGAATGGCACCGTCAGTGCCTTCAGCTCGGTGCCCCTCTCCAGCCGCAGGCTCAGGTAACCCGTATCTGTGTTCAGGGACTTGAAGCCTTTCCTCAGGGCCGACTCTTTGGCCACGCCCAGCCTCCAGTCCCGCTCACCCACCTCCACCTCCCAGTAGTGGCGGCCGGAGCCGAAGCCCTCCACCCCGACAGCGCACCACCAGCCGTCGAAGCGTTGGTGGTAGTTGGGAATATCCTTCCGGTCGCTATGACAGCGCATCCTCTTCTCGTCAGTGGAGATGAGCAGATCAGGGTTGGCTGTGTCCAGATCCAGATTCACCTCCACTGGAGAGAAAAGTGACATGGATTCAATTACCAGACAGGTTCTCCACAGTTTATACTCTACATATATGGTGATGCTGTACCTGATGCAGCTGAGATCCAGTCCCACACTGTAAAAAAAGAAACAGAGGGCTTGAGTCTAACAGTGTAAATGCAACAACATAATGATTTGGTCAGTAGCTATATAGGCTGTCAAACCAGTATTAAAGGAACAGTGGGTATTGTGATGATGACAAGGTTGAAGTAAAGGAGAGGTTGTCTGCTCTGACATTCCAAAAATCCAAAAATTTTAATTGATGCAACATTTTGACCTCAACAGGCAAATATCCATATGGAGCATTGTTTTGCATCATATGATATCTTAATTGCAGGTGGAGCTGTCATTTTATTTTGGCTGACTGTTTTCTTGCTCAAATAGATGTTTTCCAGACAAAATAATGCATCAATTAAAATGTTGGAAGTTTGAAATCTTCAATCTCTCCTTTTCCTATATATGCTGTTGTCCTGCACCTGTGCTCCACCTTCTTCAATTGAAACCTAATAATGAGTCTTGTGGATTTCTGTTAAAGCAATATACAACGACAACACCAAGCAGTCAGAATGTAACTTGAAAGCAGCGCAGCTTGTATGTACTGGTTTTAAGTGCATGCTGATAGAAGGTATATCACTCACCTGGTTGAGGAATGTAGGAGATGGCACCTGGAAAATACAATAAGAGGTTCATCAGGAAGTGAAAGTCTCCAGATTCATAACAAAATTCAACTTGATTCAGTTTTAATTTACAAACCAATCGTCTGAGTCTTCTGCTTCCACATCAGCCACTGCTGCGGGATGGTATCCTGCAAGAACACCCCCAAAAGAGGTTAGTGTTAGACCTGCACAATAAACACAAGGAGTTAAGCAGACTCTGTGAATTGCTATATGTGGACTTCTACCTTATCTGGGCGCTGCACCATTAAAGTCCATAACACCAGCTCCATAGCACTCAGCAGATTGGGCACGGTGCCCCAACGCCAGGCTGACTGCAGGTCCTCCAGAACCTTTGCCACAGGTTCCCCGGGCCACACACTTTGCTGCAAGTTAACAATAATAATAAGCTTAATTTATGTAGCACCTTTCATAACAAAGAATGCAGCGCAAAGGGCTTCACAAGAGCAACACATCAACCAGCAGGAAATGCTAATCGAACATCTCACGTCAGGCTGAGCCCTCAGGTCCTTGATCCAGTTGAGGATCACAGCTTTGGCCTGCAGCAGGTCCTGCTCATTGATCATATCAGGCTGTTTGACCTCTTCCACCTCTGGCCAGCCATCTGTCTGTATGGGCCTCTTCTGCACACAGAAACACCCAAAACCTTTAGTGGTGCAACCTTCCACACACCTTCAGTAGTCAGATTCTGTCCCTGAACTCTCCCTCTGGAGGTGGAGGATTTTCTCAGATAAGCACCTTGCTCTCTAACATGGAGGCCCACTGGAGGATGAAGGCCCTGCAGAGAGAGACGGGCCAGGTGTCGTCAAGGTTCCAGATGTGCTTTAGGACAGTGGAC
Organism: Anarrhichthys ocellatus; assembly: GCF_004355925.1. Classification (NCBI taxonomy): domain Eukaryota; kingdom Metazoa; phylum Chordata; class Actinopteri; order Perciformes; family Anarhichadidae; genus Anarrhichthys; species Anarrhichthys ocellatus. The sequence continues at coordinate 396,004 of NW_022280056.1, read as the reverse complement.
CTCTGCAGAGGCAAAACGGAGAGACAAGAAACAGGAAGACACAAAAAATCAGTATGTGGTCACTGTTATTTTGACAAATTCAACTCTGTAATCCTGGATTTCAAAGAGTTTAATGACCTCTCAAAATTAAAAATGCTCCCTGGAGAACGACACAACGCGTATCTTGCTGCCCAATAAATATCAACATGCCTCAACCTGAGGGACAGTGAATGACCTAAACACACACACACACAAATGTAATTGTAATGCTGTATATATATTATTGTGTAACAATTGTAATGTTGTGTAACTATATTTTTATTTGTATTATTGTGTACTTTCATATCTTGAGGCTTTGGCAGCATCGTTATTTTTTTTAAACTTTCATGCCAATAAAGCCACATTTAATTAAATTGACAAGAGAGGGAAACCCTCATGGGACACATTTCTTTCACAAGTCAGACAAAGTAATTTCTATTTTCACGAGTGATCTGTTACCTGGCATACTCGGCTTAGATCTCGAGCCAGATCCACAACGAACAGCTGATCCTCATCCAGAGGCTCCCTCTTCTCATTCTTCGCTCTCTTGTGTGACTCCTGCAGGAAGATTAAAAATTAAAGGATTTTCTGTGGGAAAAGTGTTTGGAAAGGGAGGAGTTCTCCGCAAAGAAAATAAGGACATTTGGAGGACATTAGTGCTGCTTTACAAGAGCCTCAGAGAGCAATGAAGTAGAAAGGAGGGGGTCTCTCTGCCTGATCAAAATGCACATGGTGGCTCTGGTCCCGTCAGCAGAGAAGAAAAGACACCGCTCCCTTCCAGACTCTCACAGATGCTCTCTTGTTGAATCAAACTGTGCAGTCACGTGGTATTAAGAACAGTTGTCATGTCAACTGTCTGCATCAGTATCAAGGTGACCCAAAACAACAGGTTTGCACATTAAACACACAATGTGTTGATGTTGTTTTGTGTCTCACCTTTATCTTGGCCGCAAAGGTTTTGGCCGGCTCCACCATGAAGTGGAAACACTGCATCATCTTGGCTGGCCTGTGATTAGAGTCCGACAGTGAATAAACACAAATACTTGACACATTACAAGTTACATGGTTATAAGATTAACAGTGGTGGAATGAACTCAGTACTTTTACTTAAAGTACTGTACTTCAACAATTTGACATACTTGTACTTTACTTTAATGTTTCCATTTTATGATACTTAATATTCTTCTACTCTAGTACATCTATTTGAAACTTAGTTACTTCTTGTTATATGATGTGTTTCATAAGATATGATGCAGTACTGCATACTTATTGTAACATTTATAAGCTCTTACATGAATTAATTGGTAACAAAAACAAAATATTATAATGTTCACTTTGAATGTAGCCTTTCTGCATAATGAGTACTTTTGATACTTTAATTACATTTTGCTGATAATACATCTGTATTTAAGTAACATTTTTAATTCAGGACTTAAAACTGTGTTTTTTCTCCATCATTACTTAAGTAAAGGATCTGAGTACTTCTTCCACCACTGAAGATTACTCTCTTACTTACTCTGGCCCTTTCTTGACATCATGTGATGAAGTGAAACATCACAACTTGCTATTTAATAATTAGCCAACCAGTTCAGGGTCAAATCTTGACTCTGAAGCCCAAACGTATTTTTAGTTTTGGTCTGTGAGATTTAAAAGAAAATGGAGACATTGCTGATGTTTACATCAAAAACACCAGAATGTCATGTAAACCATTAAATATTCAGAGCAGAGAGTGATCACAGCAGCTTATTAAAAGTGAGGGATGTCGTGTCCTCGGCTTTAGCAGCTTTAATTAACATGTAAAGTTAATGAAATCAAATATTCGGTCCAAGAGGAAGTCTTTCGGGTCCAGAACACATAAATGAATGATTGACTGGAGCAGAATGGAGCTCTCAGAGCAGGCGGTCTGAATCGTGACTGGCCCTGCACACTTCTCCCTGCCTGAGAGTGTCCTTGGTTAGTCTCTCTCTTTTCTGTCCTCCTCACGCACTGTTCTCTCCATCGTCATCTGCAGAAAAACGCACCAGCTGCAGTCTGTGTCTGTCTGGCACTGATGCCGCTGGGATGACCAGTTTAAACTGGTTTTCATGCCCACACTGAGGATGATGTGGGTGAATGCATTGGCATGAATAAAGTTGTACTTGCATGTCACTTCACCCATTAAATTATAAGGAACTAGTGTTTATCCCCAGTTTCATAGTGAGGCTGGTTTGTTCATTAATTAAGTTATGCAGGTTAATTATTAAAACATTGAGTGTTTGCAGCACATCGAGCTCCATAAAGCTGCAGCACTCAGGTATTTGTACATACTGTACCTGTGTGGGTGTGTTTCAATACAATGTATGCAGTGATTATAATTCATAGTAAGCTGTTAAACTAAATTACATTTTTTCATAAATAAGAGAAAGACATTGGAATTGCAGAGACTGAAGTCATGCCAAAGGGCGACTGAAAAGAAACGCTCCTGTAGAAAGGGTTATCAATGTCGTGGGAAAACATGACCGTGCAGTTTCTGCAGCGTCAGAGCGACCCAGTTAGAGGCCAGCTGATGACTGCGCACGAGGTAAACACATACCTGCCGCGTGACTTTGCGGCAAATTTATATCATAACTGCAGTTAGACTCCTAGTGCACGTTGAAAACGGGATTTATCTGAAGCTGTGCATGCAACAGAATGACATCATTTATACATTTATGCTGGTCATGTCATATAACTGCAGTGCGGACGTGCAACAACAACACAAATAGCACACGGTGGATAACGCACACATGATGCACGAGCCTACCTTTCTCCTCAGAGGTTTAGTAAATAAGTTGTTCTTCTTCTCTTTCCTTAAAAGCGAGCAGCCGTCCGCGTCTGGAGGAGGTGTTCGGACTGTGTGCTGCAGTGTCTGACCTTGTTTACATGCCGGACTGACGGTCGGCTGCTCGGGCAGGTTCGGTTTTCTCCGTCAGTGACGAACGAGGAGGGAGGAGGACGAAGCGCGCGGCCATGTAAGTGATAATCTATGACGCTGTTACTGACGCAGGTTTACATTTTAATAAAACTGTGGTTATTATTTAAAAGAATAACTCTACTATTAACCACTTCTTTTTTTAATGATAGCTGTAGGTACTTTGCATATTTTTATACAAAACGATCACTTTATGAAATGTAATGCATGGTGCAGATTAACCCGCCTAACAACTTTGTTATTTTAAAGTTGTTAAAATGAGCTCCATCTCCGTCAGATACAGCATTAAAATGTTGTTTACATCTTTATTCATCAGTAATAATAATCCTGTAATATATAATAATTTAACATTCTGCAGCATACTAAATACTTCAGCTTTTAATACCTTGAGTACATTTTGTTGATAATACTCCAAAGTAATACTTTAAATGCAGGACTTTTGTCTGTAGAATTTGTACACTGTTGTATTTCTACTTTAATTATGTAAAGGATCAGAATACTACCAATAATACCAGCGAGACTTAAATTCAGACCTGATACATGTTCACAGTGATATAAACTCTGACTTAATCATCAAAGACCTGATATGAGAAATATAAATAAATAACACAGGGAATATTGTTGGTCTGCTGCTTTTTTTCAAATAAAAAGTCGGGCTGCTTATGTGACTCAATGTGATTGAAACAATCAAAAGTATTAAGATTAAGACAAAGAAACATTTGATCAGAGATGAAAAAGACTAATTTGAGACTCTTGTCTAATGAGTGTGACTTCAGAGTTTCACAAACAGAGATATATTTTGTCTTTTTCAGTCAAAGGGAACGACTGGTGACACTATTCTGCCTGCAGGCTCCTCGGTCGTGGACCTCCACTGGGCTTTTCACTGACATGGCCATTAAACACGGTCATATGATCCGATGTTGATATAAATATATTGACATCAAAACATACGGCCCACAACCGGTTTTTCCTGCTCCACTGAGAACAAACCACTTGATTTTAACAGTAATATTCTTAACCCTTCCTACATACACATTTGATCTTTTTTCCAATAATGTGTTTTTGAATCTTAATAGCAGCTTATGAGCTGAAGAAAAAGATTATTAAAAAAATGAAAAAACATTCAAGGAGCTTCAATTAAAATCAGGGTGAATCAAGGGGCAGGCGATTCCCTGCAAATCCCTGCTTAAATAGTCATAATGTGCTATTGCTGTATAATTAGAACAGTCTGGCATCAACAACAACAAAAAAGAAAGGATTTATTACATTTGTTTTCAGAAATAATAATGTGGAGCCACTCTTTTTTCTTCAATAAATAGAGTACATGACAATGTGCGGGACAAACATTTGGCATGTGTGCATGGTAGGTCGCAAAACAATAACCTGTGGTCAAGAAAAACCAAGCAAGGAAGCAGAGCTTCACTGATACTGATATCAGTCTGATACTGACTCAAACAGCTTGTTTTCCGTGACAATGGGACGATCTGGTATTGGATAGCATTATTTTAATAAATAACAATTCAGTGCATTTATATCAATGTGTTTGTTTGTTACATTTTGTTTCATAAAGTTAGGAAAACAATGTCTAACTCAAGCCTGATGTTGCCTTACACATAAAAGAACGATCACTTCCACACAGTGAGACATAACACAGATAAACATCACATCCGTTCTCAGCATCCAATGTCACCCAGAGACAAAGTGTTGGTATCGGGACTTGTTATTGTTTTCATTTCTTCACTCTGCCCCTTGAAACCTTTTGGAGAACAGAACAAATCAATGTGTCGATAGCTATAAATAAGTGAGAAATCATCCAGAGTCCCATCGGCCTTAAATGAAAAAATAAGCATGGTAAAAAAACAAACACCTGTCTTATAATAACTTCATGAAGGCACTCTCATCAGCACCTTTTCTGAACTCTCCCTCTCACAGGCTGACCTACGTGCTCGGCCTCGACAGAAACAAACAGGTGTCTGATAACATTACAAACCTGACAATGAGGCTTCTGGCTCAGGGACAGCACAATAAAAGAGAAGACAGCTGTTCGCTTACAGTATTATCAACAAAGTAAATAGCGGTTCCCTTTTTGGTTTCATGTAGTCCGTGACTTTCTTCTTCAAGGTGTACCAGCCACCTCAGTAAATATTAATATCCAGTGATTCTCCAGTGAGTACAGTACCTGTCGTTAAGTGTTCTTAACATTCAAACGTGCCGAGCCACAGCTGTCCTTTCCCGAAGCTCCTCTTTGGTTGCTCCTTCATCAACATCTCAACATAAACTCTCGTCTTAAAGTCTTGAGGTAACTGAAGGATCCAGTCGTGATCCAGTCTCCAACAAGTCTCGTGTGGTTTTTTTTGGTAACTTCCTCTGTTTATAAAGCTTTCACATGTCTCTCACATGCATCGTAGAGAAGCTCGCTTCAGTAATCAATCACACGGGTAGAACAGCGCTGTTGGTGTCAGAGGTGATAGGAGGAGGCGTGTCGGGCCCGGTGCTGGTGTAGATGCTCTGAGGAGGAGAGATGTCCCGGCTGGAGGAGAGGATGACGTACGGCAGCTCCATAGAGGGGCGGATGCTCTCTTCATAAGTAGGAGGAGGCTGGAGGAAAGGAGTCAAAACAAGACGGATTTTAGGACGAGAATAGGTGGACATCAATCGAGCTCAAACATTATCGAAGTTGACGGACAATTTTTCCCTGATGTTGAATTTTTAATATTAAGATGTCGGCCATGTTATCTGCCCAGAGAGTTGTTTTGTTGCTGCTGTTTACATTCCTCTTGATGTGATTTTAAGAAGATGCACTACTATTTAGTTTTGTCTTGTGAAGCATCAAAAGGACAACTGCATTTCGTTGTGCAACCCTATAATAAAGGATCTTTGAACCTTGAACAGTGTAGTGACGTAAGTTCTGTCTATTTCTATGAAGACTATAATGTTCAGTTTCTGTTGACACCATCATGATGTTAATTCAATTCTATGTTGTAGCATTGAGGTCATTATGGTGCACTGACAAAGTATATATTCTGGACCCGTCGTGTCTGTGAATATAGGAACGCCTCTCAATATAATGTAGTCCAATACAACACCACCTTTAACTACGACAATGACACCAGACACCGACTAGATTGTACAGGTGTACCTAATAAAGTGGCCACTCAGTGTATATATTCGATGCAAAGCTTTGGATTGAATGGAGTTATTTGACTTTTTTTGACAGTATAGGACACGTTGAAGATTCATCCGGCACAGCAAAGAGCAAACTAGATGTACTGCAGATATAAATGTTAAATAAATATGGAAGACCCTAATAAAATCTCCTGCGACCCACCTGTGTGTCCCGACACAGTCTTTGGGAGTGATTTACAGACAAAGACAAAACAAACTAAACAGAATCTACACAAGTCAGAAACAGTATAACCAAAGTTATTCACGGTGGAACAGAACAAGTTTTTCCTCGGGATGAAAAGTGAAAACATCCTGAGGTCTGATATCCATCCCTGAAGATAAGTGGATCCTGTTTGTATTTACTCTACCAATTAATCTCCACGTCAGTCGCCTGGAACATACTTTTTCTCCAGTACATTATCTCTCTGATCACATCTGGCTGATTCCCTTTACCCGACTGGGTCTTCTTATCTTTTAATTGCTTGGGGACCCTCGGGGGACAGGAGCAACCCCACAACTCTGCCCTCTGTGTGATACACACCATAAACACACACACACACACACACACACATACACGCGCACATTCACACACCAGGCCGCTAAGTTTTACTACCATCCTGCCTCGGTCAGACAGACAGGGGCAGATATTAAGGGGCCATCGGGTGAACTTTAGTTATGGGGTGAGGGAGACTTTTAAGTGACTGGTGATGGGTTGACTGGAAAGTATACCGTGTGTGTGCCTTCTTTGTGTGTGTGTGTGTGTGTGTGTGTGTGTGTGTGTGTGTGTAAGAGATGGAAGGATTGTTTAATCAAGGAAAAAGGAGAAGGTCAAAGAAGAAGAAAAAAATCAGTAGAAGACGGGAGCACAAAGCTGCATTCCCATGCTCTGTTTGCTCTCAGGACGCCGGCCCTTAATTTATGTTTGATGTGCCTCTTACTCATTACCTTGTTTGCTCAAGCGTTGTGCGAGTCAAAAGCTCAGCGAAAGATCAACACGGTAAAACCTTGAAACGCAGCCGCCAGCACAATTCCGCAGCGAGCCCGAGATGAGCCGATAGAGAATCCTGTTCACTGCACTCTGAATGCAGTCTAATCTTTGAACAAGCTCTTGTTACAATATTGTATGACAGCGTGGTCATAATATAAAGAGCCTGCTTCTTATTATCTCCATTCATTGTGAAGATACATGCCGGGGGCCTCCATAACAACATGAGTTTATATGAGATTTAGCTTTTCCTCAAACTGTAACAGGAGCACAACATCTTCTCTGAACAACAGCACCTGAACGTACTTCATTGTCAAAAAGCATTTGTGACTGTATCAAGTGCCGCGACACATTCCTAATCCCTAATTTAGCTGACCTCGGTCACAATGGGTCCATTGAGGCCGAAGCGGTCCGCGATCATCATGTGGATCTGCCTCTGGCGGTCCTTCTTTCGGACGCTCTCGTAGGAGGGGAGCCTCGGCAGGGGGCCCTCCAGTGTGGGCAGGCTGTAGCTGGAGGGCAGGCCGACGTAGAACAGCTGATCCGCCTGATGAGACACAGAGGGACACTCACGAGGGACGGGAAACAGGAGCTTTCATGTGCCACTTTAAAGCTCATTTAAAACTTCGCCTCAGAGGTAGGTGCTGCCTGATGTTCCCGATGATATGTTTACTGCACAGTGTGTGTGGACAGTGTACACAGAATGGAAGAGGGATGCTTTGAGTGGCTCTCTCACCTGAGTGCTGTCAACCATGATCTGAGTCGGCTCGAGACAAGGAGATCCCACCAGTGTCTGCCTGCTGCTGTAGTACTGAGGAGGAGCGTGCTGTAAAACAAGCAGTCACAACTGTGTCTCAGAAAGAGGAGCATTAACAGTTATCCTGCTGCAATTAGTCAAAAATCCACTCCTTTCAGCCCAATTAACCGATGTTCATGCCTTGTTTAATCACTGTAGACGCTGGCTGGTTTAGCGATGCCATAAATCATCTAATCAATGAGAAGACCACCCTCCAATTTCCGTTCCTCCTCCCAGTCCCACCCACTCTAAAACAAGGTGCAATCCTGACAAAAAAGACCAGCCAGGGAAACTCTGTAATTGCCTGGAGTCTAAATGAGTCCTCCTTTGTGCGGAGAACAATGCGATGTCCTACTGTGCATCAGGGTCCCTCGGCAACAAACCCCACCGTGTGGTCTGTTGAGTGTCTCTCTCTTCCCCTTGTAACTGCAGCAGGTACCTCTTAACGAGCACACTCCACTGCACATTATGGCCTCGTATGTCATTTGGGCCGGCAGCGCAACAAAGTCAATTTGTCGCCTGACTCGGATTTAAATCCAGCGTGAGGATGAGAGACGTTGGGACAACTTTTTGCTTTTATCACTGAGGAGATGTCCTCTGACTGAGAAGCAACAAAAGTCTAAAAAGTGGTATTGAAACATCAGATTTATCTTTTTCCCAGGCCAGTTAATACAAACAATGACATCACTCACACTTAAGAGTGACGCAAACTAACGACCTTTGCCATAATCCTCACGTCGTTTCAGAGGGAGACTGACGACACCAAAGAAGTGATGTCAAAGGTCACTTTCCCCTCACTGGTTTGTACTTTTAAGAAGCAACAAAAAAAAAAAAAAGTCCTCAAGGAAGAGAAAAAAAAGGAGACTTGTCCTTTTGTCTCCTGCCATTTATTCAGCCAGTGTGAAAAAGCACAACCGTGTAAAATCAGTGCTGAAGTCGGGGGAGGAACCCCGGCGGCAGTGTGTGCCTTTTTTCCACCGCTGCAACCTAAAGGAGACCCATTGTCCCCCTTGTGTCCCCAACACCCACAGAGGGGTCGGCCCACTATTCATGGTGCAAACTGAAGCAGGGAAAGGTATGCGACGATGAAGTTGAAGACGTGAAATGTCCCAGAGGAGCACAATGAAAGTGTTTGTGTGTGTTTTCATTCGTGGAATGACTAACCTTCACTTTCTGTGTCCTTATAATGAAAACAACACAAAGCCTTTTCGGTTCCAGGAAAATATTGACTCTGAAGTCTATTAATTATCCCGTAGCAAATGAAAATGAACTCTGAAACAAAAATATGGGTGCAGACTCCGTCACTCTGTTTACGGTCTGTAAGTTATCAGCTAAGCTGTGTACCTACACCGCTGTAACTAAGGCCACTATGTACCAGTGAAATGCTCCGTTAGCTCCTTAAATGGGACAACAGGACTCCTCCGTTAAAAACTTAAAACCCCTCAGCTGAACAGAGCTTCCTGTCTGTTGAAGGGGGAGGTCTGAGTGGCATCTCTGCGACCCAAAGATAACACTCAGACTTCACCCCTGTGACTCACGGAGGTGAGAAACAAGTCAGGAAGAGGAAGCAGAGAGAATGGGCTTCCAATGAAAAGTTACCTCTGTGTTTACATTTCCTTTTCACCTCGTCCTGAACCATCGCCCACAGCTTTATTCTGTTACCTTTTTTTAGATTGAGGGATTTGTGATGTTTGAGGTGTGAAAAAAATAGATTCATAATGACATAAAAGGCCACACGCTCTCTTAAAGATTAGGTTGTTTTGCTTCACCTGCTACACTGACGTTAGCGACAAAATGTGATTTGCAGTGATTTAATTACACTGGTGCTGAAGTAGCATCAATATGCGCGGTAAGTGCTAATTCTGTCCAATTGCATTAGAGTTACTGCGGCAGATATTTCTGGAGGGCAGCTAATCCACCGCCTGACAATGATCATATCAGGTTTATTGTAGTCCTTTTCCCACAGCCATGCAAATTGAATGTGACACTCTGTAATGGCGCGACATCGAGTGCACATGGTGTCTTTGAGTCCTCTCTCTCTCTCTCTCTCTTTCTCTCTCTCTCTCTCTCTCTCTCTCTCTCTCTTCAGCGGGACCTCAACAACTGGATCAGAATTGAACATACGAGACACTCAGCAAAAAAGGCACTTTCTCCCTTTCGGTTTTCTTCTCACCATATCTGCACGTGGCCCCTGGTAGGAGCAGCATTTGCAGCACTGAAGATCCTTGTGATAAATGACGGACAGCAGCACCACAATAACCACAAAGAACACCAGAGAGGAAACTGTTTGAAAAGCAGGAGAGAAGAGATGCTTGTTAGTCGCTGTTAAACAAACTGACTTTTTGTTTGTTTTCCAGCTGTAAAACAACTTGTAAAAGAACCGTTTTGTCCTTTTTAGCAGTTCTGATCTGTGAATTTGGTTAAATGTAGTGAGCTTTGAGTTCTGACTGACAGTCTGTCTCTGCAGTTTGAAAAAACTTGAAGGTGTAATTTCTCTCCTGTCTGTCAAAAACAATGACAGCTGGAAAACAATAGACTAACTCTGTAATTAATTATAGTTCAGAGCTCTGAGTGCAATATGTGACGGATCAAAAGAGCTGTTAACTATAAAAGGGAATTATCCACCCTTATCACAATGCTGCCATATGTCAAGAATAAGTGCAAATATGCAGGAAGCAGAACATTTAAAATCACTTTCCAGAGACAGATGTTGAGAGACATTTTTAAGAGTTAACTTACAGCATGCAGCGACCACTGTGAGCTGATCCGAAGTCAGCTGTGAGGAGGGGATGGTTGGACTTGCAGTTGTGGACATTTCTTCTGTGTGAACTGTCAACGTCTCAATGAGAAATCCTCCTGAACTCACCAGGCTCAACACGAAGCCTCTCATGTCAGCAGAGAAGGAAACGGAGAGCGGCTCCTCGTCATTGTCTGCTCGGTCCCGGACGGTCTACGTGTGTGACAGTCTACATGCGCGCTCTCTCTCTCTCTCTCTCTCTCTCTCTCTCTCTCTCTGCAAGTGGGGATCGAACCCACTCCACTCGGTAAACACACGCCACACAGCGCGTGTGTGTGGAGCTCGTGGAGGCGCACTGACGCCCTCTCAACGGCCGCGTGACGTCGCTCTGACTCCGAGCAGCAGCCCCCAGATTTATTACAGATTTATTACAGATTTATTACAGATTTATTACAGACGGCTCCCCAGAAAACAGCAATATAACACGTCTCACGAGCCGATCGCAAACAGTTCAGATTATGTTGAGGAAGTAGACAGCACGCTGCTTCCTCCGCAGTGGATCCAGACTAGATTAACTCACCGGATGCCTGAGCTGGGGTCCCGTTACCCTGGAGATCGCGGGGGTCCCGTACCGAGATGAGACAAAGGGCGACAATGTAGAGTTAGTATTCATGGAGGGGGAACTGCTTTGTTCAACTTTAAACAACAGACTTATAATAACTTATAATAATTAAGAAAAATGCCTGTCAGGAGTTACTGATACTAAAAAGTAAGGAATAAATAAAATGGATAGAGATGAACATTATAAACCATAACTTTAAGTAATAAGGATGAACAATAGATTAGATGTGTTGGTCTATTCATGGCTGGATTTATCTGATAAAGGCCCACCTAACTATGTGAAGTCTGTGCGTCTTCCTTTGACAGGGTGGATCTCTGAAGTGTGTTCTCAACATATTGACTCTGATAAAGCCTTTCTGAATTGGATCAATAAGCTATATTATATGTTGACCAAAGGCAGCAGCAGGAAGGAAGTCAGCTGTAACCTGAGCCTAATAAGAAGCTGTAGGCTATACTCCAACAAAATGAAGGATAGAAGTAAAAGTCACATGATGTATTTCATAAACCACAACAATTATTCTGTCTGTATATATAATATTTTAGTTATTGTGGATTATTTAATATTCTTTACTGTTTTATTACTTATTTACTTCCTTATAATACTTGTTTTGATCTGTTTTTTACTGTCTCTTGTTCGCACTATACTGTGTGTGTATATATATATACTCCACTATGCTGCTGTAATCCTGTAAATCTCCCCACTGCGGGACTAATATAAAGGATTATCTTATTTTATGTTATACGTTTTTTTAAAGTCTGCGTTTAACAGTAGAATATGTACTCAGTATGAATATGTGATGATAAAATTAAAAAGTTCTGCTGCAGAAGGACACATGAAATATGTGAATTTGTCAGAATAAAAATAACAATACAAACTTTGCAGCAACCTGAGGATGGCGAGCGCCATCGCGTGCCCGCGCAGCTCAGAATGCACCATGCACGCGCTGCGCTCCTCGTCAACTGGAGTCGAGAAAAATGGTGGCCAGCGATCGAGTACAGAAGCTGCTCCGCCGATATAAACTAGCGATAGCCGCCGCGTTAACTATCCTGCTGGTGCAGGGACTCGTGGTATGGAGCCTGAGGAGTCTGGAGGAGGGCGAGGCAGAGGTGAGTCCCAGTCAGTCACAGATTATCTGTTTCTGTGAGGGTTTAATTCTAGAGCTAAACCGCTAACCTGGCGCTTAGCTCCCTGTGTGTTATGATACAGTAGCGCTAGCCGATGCTAGCTGAGTTAGCCGCTGAGTGAACAGCGCCGCTCCGAAACATTTCGGTAACGTTACAACCGGAGCAGCCCCGTCCTGTCTGTCTGTCTGTCTGTCTGTCTGTCTGTCTGTCTGTCGGCCGGCCGGCGACCACGACACCAGACTAGTTCAGTACACATTACTACGTGTTTATAAATATGAAATCATACGTATTTATGGTACTGGTTTAGTGGTTGTTAACTTGTTTAAGAAGCAGCAGTGGTCACTAACGTTACATTTCATTTGGAGTCACTGTTGATGATGATGAGTAAGTACCAAATCCAAGAGTAAGAGGGCGTCTATGAAGTGATGTAACTTTTTAGGAACACGTGAAAGGACTCATTGATTCATTGATCACAAACTGTTCATCACGATGAGCTGAAAACGCGCCGTTAGGCACCTCTGCACATCTGCTCCACTGTTTGTGTTTATATCCACACAGAGGCGTTTCCTCTGTGTGGGGGGCTGCTCTTTATATGTGACCTTCACTCAGCTTTGAATCACACCTAAACACCCGCAGAGGGATAAAGGTGAAAGTCGATCCTCTCCATGCCACTGAAACAACTCGTCTAACATTAACCACCGTGGGAAGCTTATCTTATCTCTGTGTCTCCCTCGCACACCTGGAGCTCTCCGCCCTGAGGCAGTGCCTGTTCCTGGTCTCCCTCTGAATGAGGTGAAGGGAGTTTGTTAACAGATGTGACACGTAGAGGAGTCTTTCTTTTTTTTTTTTAGTGAGTGTCACAGGAATGAACGCTGCTGAATCCCTGATCATGATGCATAACAAGCGTGGGCGCACTGTATGTATGATATCCCCCCCAACATGGACATCAGTGCCTGGAGGGTGAAGTAATGCTAAAGTTTGACCCGGAGATGCTTAAAATAAGGGATCATGATTCTGTCAATGGTTGTCATTCACCACCTCGATGAAGTAATCATTTCCTTAAACGGGACATTGTGACAAAACGGGAAGTGTGACATGTGGTTCATCATGTTGCTTTTTAATTCAATCACCTGTCTGCATATTGAGCCTCTGGGCTTTCTGCTCCCTCATCAGGTGCATCCAGGCTTAAACATGCTTCAGCAGAGGCACAGAGACATGTCTGTAGGGACTGTGAAGGAGCAGACGTACACACCTGTATAATCCCATCACTGCTGCACACAGTATTTGCTGTCCAGTGTTTCTTTGTGTTTGTTTTCTTAGTTCGTGTTTGTTCTTGGTGAAGTCTGGCTTCAGTAATGTGACACTGCTGCTCAGCCTGACATGAAACTGTGTCGGCAGACAACTGTGCAAATGTCAGCGCGTTGCGTCTTTGCATGTTCTAACTCGCATCTGCTCTAATCGGTGTCTCGCTGTGCATGTGTGAACTTGGCCACATTGGTTTATATTTAAAGCCCTTGAAGGGGGGAAGGACAGAAGAAGAAGAAGACTGTCACCCTCTGCTTTGCCTGTGCTGTCCTACAGAGCTGAGCGCTCGCTGCTGCTTCACCGCTTCAGCAGATGGTGACGCCGATATGGTTTCCCTCCTCTTTTTAATTGGAAAGAGAAGAGGCTGCACGGCTCGCCTTTGAATCAATACAATTTTTGACACGATGGCGTTAATTAAAAGCTGTGAAAATGAGTGATAAGGAAAGTGGAAACATTAGCCCCCGCTGCGCTCCGTCTTACTCCTGCAGCCGAAAATATCTGTCAGTGTCGACTGGCAAGATGAAGTTCACGGTAGTGTTTTTATTAATACATCAGGACTTTGATGTTGTTTGATGGTTTCTTTAGCATAAATCTAGCTGTGTGAACCGGGTGTCTTCAGGAAACCAGCTTTCTTGTTGAGGAGACGTTTGGACCACAACACGACAATAACCAGGTTACTCAAGCGCATGTAGACTCACTGAAAGAGGCCCCGCGCTGCAATGACTGGTATGTCACTGGGCTTAACAATGCCCCTCACTGTACTGGGCCTGAGAGTCCAGTTGGCCACCGGCAGCAGACTCTGCTGTGTTGGTTGGCAGCTGGTTTTCGTTGGCACGGTGTTATCTGGCTCCCCGTCCCACCACGCAGCACCGGTCCCCTGTTCCTTTCTGCCACATCGTTTGACAAGAGGCAGAGAGCTCTCAGCCCACTTGCTGCTCTTCTTCCTCTTCTTCCTCTTCTCCCAGCGCACATTTTGAAGGGCCCTTTTGTGTGATCCAGGAATCTGGTGTGCCAAAGCTGTGACGCTGTTTGGCTAGAAGATTTTAAAATGGCTAAAGTCCTGTTTTTGAAGGTGGTGCTCCAGTGAGACTGATTCCCTCGATACACTTCAATTAAAATGATGCTGTACGCTCTGGGTATTGAAACTGCAGGAGGACACACAGATTAATGATGGTTGTGGTGCATCCGACTGGGTCCGTACATTATTACAGTACCTCACTGACACAGAACTGAAATGTCATTTTTCTATTAGGAACACAACAGATCCCTCGGAATGGATCTCTCCCTGATTGCTGTTACTTCCAGTTTTGGGACATTTGAACACTTTGACTGAAGCAGATGTAATGTAAGAGGACCATGTCTTGACATTTTAGAGTTTATAAAGTCTCAGGATGATTTTGAGATGCGAATCTCATACAAAAATCATGCAGTCATGATGAAATGAAGATATATTAATTATAAAAACATAAAAAAATAATGATGCCTAGCTGGGTCAAATCCTACGCTAGTCTCAAGCAAAGAGCATGTGTGCAGTATCTGACATCTGAATCTACATTCACTGTATTTACTCCTCTGATATAAGTGCATTTTTTTCTCTCTTTTTTTTTTTTTTCCACAAACATGCATACACATGCAGTAACAACAAATGCCAACACCCCCCCCCAAACACAGACATAGGCACACACACACAAACACAGTTTCATGCTCGGTTTCCGTGTTCGTGTCTACGTTTGTTTACACCCTTCCTGCATTTTCTTCTTGCCAGAGGGTGCAGACAGAGGTTGGTTGAGGTCTCTACAGTTAATCACTGGATTCAGAGTGTGTGTGTGTGTGTGTGTGTGTGTGTGTGTGTGTGTGTGTGTGTGTGTGTGTGTGTGTGTGTGTGTGTGTGTGTGTGTGTGTGTGGGGCTATGGCTATGGCTATCCAGAACTGTGCCTTTTGCAGATTAGCTTCACAAAAAGGCAGCGGCTCAGCTAAAAATAACCCAGATCAGAGAAATGGGGAAAAAAGAGAAGTAAACACATCCTTCCCTCTGCGGCTCCCGCAGCTTTTGTCTTAGTGGTGGTCTTAGTTTACCTCAAGTTATTCCTGGATTGTGAATCAATGTTTCCTCCCAGTAGTGTTTGTCCAGGATGTTCTTAGCAATAACCCCCTTCTCTTTCCTGCTTTCTTCTTCTCTCCTCAGCGAAAAACACGGCGGTCTAAGCTGCCTGACCACAACAGCCAGGACCTCAAAAGAGACTCCTCTCTTTGGGAGAAACAAAACTCTTTGTCGGGGAGGAACCGGGGCCGATGGAGCGGCAGGTCGGAGAGGACGGGGGGCACGGCGGCCAGTGCGCTGAGGAGAGGCACCAGCCGCAGAGGGGAGAAGCCGGGCATCAGGCCGAAGTCTCCCCAGGAGCAGGGGATGGCGGGAGCCGGGCTGGACGGCGTGGTCCTCCCCGACCGGTCCAGCAGCCGTAACTTCAGCGAGACCCGAGGCGGAGCCGACGGGGCGGCCAAGTTGCCGGCCGCCCCCGTCGCCGTACTGGGGGAGCCGGGCAGCGTGGACGGGGCGCACCACCCCCCCAGCAGTGACTTTGTGCCCAAATGTGACATCAGAGGCAAGGACGCGCTGTCTGCCCTTCATCGCGCCGGGTCGCAGCAGTGCAGACAGGAGATCGGCAACATCGTGTGTCAGCATCAGGCCGGGAAGCTCATGCCGGTCGCACTCCCTCAGTTCTGCCCCCAGCTCGGTGAGAACAAACAGATAGGTGGCAAATAGTATCTTTATTTGGAGATGTTGTGGTTTACATACTTGAGAACATGCATTTTTGAAGTCACTAGGATTTGTTGCAGTAAATTACAACAACAACAAAAAGAATTCCCATAAATGTGGTACTATGTAACCTGCGAAAACCATCTTTTATCCATCGGACGGTGTCTTTCTCAACACCCAGCCTACGAGTTTTCTCTGGTCCCTGCTGATTCAGTCCTTTATGTGTCTGTCCTCTTTGACCAGGAATATCAAATCAGGTCCAGGCCTTTGGCGAGCTGGACAACAGCCTGTCCAGAGTGGAGAACCCCGTCAGAGTGGCTTTCGTTTTGATGGTGCACGGCCGAGCTATACGGCAGCTCAAGCGCCTCATCAAAGCCATATATCACCGCGACCACTACTACTACATCCACGTGGACAAGGTGAGCCCTACAGGGAGACTACCAAACATTCTCTGTAACATGTACATGGCATCGCAAATGCACTCAGACGGCACAATCCTGCACGAGAGAATTCCTTCTTCTACTGCTGCTGGTGGTGGTACGAGCTTTTCGTTTATTTATGGTGATGCTGAACACTGAAGAGCGTTATTTGGCTCCCTGCTCGGTTCTGGCTTTACGGAGCTCACAAACGCTTTTACCGGTTAGTTCTTGGTGCATTATGGAGGTTAAATATATCCCGTGGGGCTCGCAGTGTGGTAAAGGGGATTAGCCTGGATAGACTAAAGTGTGGTTATTCTTAGGGGCTGGATTTAGTGGAGGAAAAGTCTGCTATCGTGTGCAGCTCGAAGACAAATGTACAGCCGACCTCAGGTGCCTGTCGTCGGTGCACCTGTTTAGCCGGAAAGGTTGTTGAGTCCTGGAGAGTCGCTCTGTTCGGCTGCCAAAGGATGGTGGAAGAGGCTCTCAGGAGGCAGTGATGAATAGGTAGTGAGTGGGACAGACGCCATCTCAGACACTTTTATTTATCACGGAGGCAAAAGCCTGTTTGACAGATGAGTCTGTGAAACAGGTCAGCTTGTACTCGAGTCTGTCTCCCAGGTCCTCTACGAGTGAGGATAGTGAGTTTAGGACTTTCTGTTGCTGTTCTCTCCTTCATGAACACAACCAGGATGTCTGAAGAAGTCCCGGCTAAATTTAAGACTCGCCCACAGTTTATTTAACACAGGACGGAGCCGGTAGCACACAGTTTGTGCTTCACGAAACAAAAGAATTGGACTTTATGTCCCTGAACAAAGTGTCTTTTCTCTGCTAAACTGCAAATTTATCGCTTCAGGACCTTTTTTATTCGCCGTGGTCATTTGTAAACAGGCTGCTTGTTAATGAGTTGGTGATTAATCTAATTAAAGGGAAATTTTAACAAAAGGTATTTTTGAACCTACAGATTTTGAGCTTCCTCGTGGCTCCGTCTCTCACCACCTCTAATGAATAAAGCTTCACAGCTGCTCGGCTCTTTGACTTCCTTTTACAGAGTAGTATCCTTTAAGCTCCGCTCATCTCAGTTCTGTGTTGCTATCACCTATTGCCACTTTGAGAAGGAAAAAGGCAAAACTAGCTCATTTCTATTTCCTCTATCTTTATGGTGACCCACAACACAAAGCACCATGTGGCTGTTGTTCTGCTCACATCAAATTGTCTTTCAACTGGAGCCAGCTTTGTGTGCTTGTGTTTGCACAGCTGCAGATGTGTGGAGAGCTACATTATTACCTTTGTGATGCAGGAACTCTGCCTTTTTTGCTTTGAAACTCTGCAGCGGTCCGGGTACTTGCACCGGGAGGTCCTGCAGCTCGCCCAGCAGTACCCGAACATCCGAGCCACGCCCTGGCGGATGGTCACCATCTGGGGCGGTGCCAGCCTCCTGAAGGCCTACCTACGCAGCATGCAGGACCTGCTCTCCATGGCGGACTGGAAGTGGGATTTTTTCATCAACCTCAGCGCCACAGATTTCCCCACCAGGTCGGCAGATTAACGTCATTGTTATGCATTTAAACGTCATTGTTATGCATTTAAACGTCATTGTTATGCATTTAAACGCCATTCGAGTGTTAAATACAGTGCAAATACATGTGTTGTGCATCAGAGCCGTGGCAGCATTTCCAGTATGTGTTGATTATTTCATGATTGCCTTGTTTGCTGGTGGTTTAATCTTTCAATAGAGCAGATTTGAGTCCTTCGCTGACCGACTGACTGTAACATTAGTAGCAGCCGAAGCATTTGCCAGATGAATAGAAAGCTATCTTTCTCGCTGATTTCTGGGGCTGCTTTGATTGGTTGGATGCACACAGACAATCCCATGTCAACAGGAATCCTGTCTACAGTAGCTAATTCCACTCATGAATATTATCAGACAGCGCCATACTCGAGCCAGCATTTTATCTTCCAAAAAACCTCCGTGAAATCTCTTTTTGTCTTTCTTAAACCGAACCTGGCTTCCTTACGATTCTCACCGTAACACCTTCCTGCAGGACCAACGATGAACTGGTGGCGTTCCTGTCACAGCAAAGAGACAAGAACTTCCTCAAGTCCCACGGGAGAGAAAACGCCCGGTGAGTGTTCCAGCTGCGAGATAAAAAGCAGCTAAACAACATTTGGTTTTTGTTTGATCACTCGCGTTGATAAATGCTGCAAGTAGCACCACGATGTCTCCTATTTAAACCGCGTTCTGTCTGTGTGGAAGGTTTATTAAGAAGCAGGGCCTCGACCGTCTCTTCCACGAGTGCGACAACCACATGTGGCGTCTCGGCGAGCGCAGCATCCCAGAAGGCCTCGAGGTCTCGGGCGGCTCCGATTGGTTCGCGCTCACCCGCCGCTTCGTCGAGTACGTCATGAACTCCCAGGATGATCTGGTGTCGGGGCTGAAGCAGTTCTATTCCTACGCTCTGCTCCCCGCTGAGGTGAGTAAGCCTGAGGTGGTCTGTTTGTCTCCCCCTAGTCGAGACAAGACAGTTTGATGTACAAGTCTGTCTCAGAAGAGCCCAGCAGCGGAGATAATGTAATACTTTAAGCTGCCGGGCGCAGCAGAGGTGCCAGACGAGAGAAGGGTTCCTTTGAGTTTATCTGGCTGTGTGCTTCAAAGTCTTAGGAGGTGCGGTGGTTTGTTCCCTGTTGAGGCACTTTCGAGCCAGTGGACATAAACTTTTTATACTTCGTCTCTGACCGTTTACAGTATCTTCACTCTCACACAACACAGCCTTTGTTGCACAGCACTAACGGTGTATTTATTTCCTCCTAGTCCTTCTTCCACACGGTGCTGGGTAACAGTCACATGTGTGACACCCTGGTGGACAACAACCTGCGCGTCACCAACTGGAACCGTAAGCTGGGCTGTAAATGCCAGTACAAGCACATTGTGGACTGGTGTGGCTGCTCCCCCAATGACTTCAAACCACAAGACCTCATCCGGATCCAGGTGAGTGGGCCAGCTGCAGAGCAACAACTGCTTTTAACCTAGCTTGTAGTTTCCCAGTCTCTCGTGTTTTAAGCGTCTCGAAACCTCTTTTTTTTGTTTTTTCTTTGTTTTTCTTACAGCAACTGACCCGTCTGACATTCTTTGCACGCAAGTTTGAGTCGTCGGTGAACCAGGAGGCCATAGACATCCTGGACACTCACCTGTACGGCCAGTACGCTCCGGGCACCGTTGCCGTTAAGGCGTACTGGGAAAGTCTGTTCGAGCAGCTGGAAGGCGTGGGCTCGCTCGGGGACGCGGCTCTCACCGCTTACACTGCTTTCTTTCGTCTGGGCCTCAAGAATCTGGCAACTACTCAGAGCAACGTGGAGGCCTGCAGGTCCGTAGACACGGTTTACTTTTTACATTTTTGGGGGGGAAACAGGTGAAAATAATTGTCTTTTTTTCTGCAGGTTTGAACCAGTAGACTACCCTCTATCAGTACACGTTTACTTTTATGACGACCGCTTCCAAGGGTATCTGGTGCGGCAGGAAGTCCAGGCGGTGGGTTCAGAGTTCAGGGAGACACTGGAGATGTGGGCGGTGCCCCAAGCCACGCTGGTCCTCGAGAGGAACCTGAAGGAGTTTGAAAGGCTCAAGAACCTGGAAGTAAGATGAGGATTCTTCATCATCATTGTGCAAACCTTTTCATATCAAGGTGCCTTCAGAAAACTGCTTCACGGGAAGATTTCCTTCCTGATATGGGAAAAATTGGCTTAATTTTATCGGGGCTTAATCCGACCAAAACTAGACTTTGAAGTTGAATTAATTATTTTGGGAGTAAAGCTAGAGAGTGCTAACATATTCTGTCTCCTTGTCCTCAAATACAATGTGAAAGTCGGAGCCGGAGGAGGCATTGTATTGCTCTATTGTGTCACATAATCCATTGATTCCTTTTGTCTTTCTCCCCGGCAGATCGGCACAGAGTGGGATCCGAAAGAAAGAATCTTTCGTAACTTTGGCGGCGTGATCGGCCCTTTGAACGAACCACTGGCGGTCCAGAAGTGGGCACGCGGTCCCAACCTCACCGCCACTATCGTATGGATCGACCCAGCTCTGGTGGTGGCAGCTTCTTACGACATTACCGTGGATGTGGATGCGGAGTACACCCAGTACAAGCCTGCGCTGCAGCGCCCCCTGCGACCCGGCACCTGGACGGTACGGGTGTTGAAACAGTGGGAGCGCGTGGCAGAAGTTCGCTTCCTGGTCATGCCCCTAACCTTTAAAGATAAGGAGCCGCTACGCAAAGGTGAGGCGTGGATTCAGAGCGTTTGATTGTCATTATGTGAGTCTAAAGGACAAAAGCTGGCAATATTCTGTATTCTTATTGTATATTGAAGGTTTAAAGTTTCTTTGTATCTTTTAAAAACTCCTTTCCCTCTTTAATTTCTCTTTGTCTGCTCCAGAAGAGGACAGCTGGCTCCATGCAGGGCCTCCGGGTAACCTGTACCTGGAGCAGAGCTTCCAGCAGCTGAGCTCCGTTCTCAAGCTGCCCCCCCAGGAGTCGGCCATGAAGGAGGCCCAGCGCAGAGCCCAGCTGGTGGGTCTGCCCCTCGAAGCGTGGGTGGACAGCAGCATCGGGACCTTCTGGGTTACAGGCGGTCTGTGCGCCACACAGTCCTCCTCCTGCACAGCCGTGGGACCGTGCTCCAAGACCTCCTGGAGCTCTCTGTCCCCGGACCCCAAGTCTGAACTGGGCCCGGTCAAAAGTGACGGGCGGATCAGGTAGCCCCCCGAGAGAGGAGAGACTGTAGACTTCAACACATACACAGGAAGACCGAGGGAGAGCCGGACCTGCACCGGAGAGCTCCGAGAGGACCTGTGTGAACCGGATCTCCCCTCCGAGCTCAGAGGGCACATAAACAAACGGGTCTTCCTGCACTGAGGAGTCGAGGTGTTCTCAGTGAAGAGCTAATACAGACTTAAAAGAGGAGGATGCGACTGCTGGAAATTTGCACATAGACGGTTTGCCAGCGCAAAGACTGGTGACATTGTTTGCTCAACGGTTACACGGACGTATAGTTTTTATTTTCCTGGCACACCGTCTGCCAGTCAGGGTCGGAGTTTGGGGGGAAAAAAGAACCTCTGTGAATGTTTGAGCTCCGTTTGAACGCACAGTTTTCCATTTTTCCTCCGCTTTGAAAGAATCGGGAAGCAGTTGTCAAAACTCAACTACAGACTCTTCTTCATTTCAAGGGAGAGCGGAGCCTCTGAATGACGTTGTTGTGCTTATTTTTGAAGCATTGTTGTTGTTCTGTAAGCACGAGGAGCAGACGGATGAAGTGCACTTTACTGTAAGACGGTGACCTTGAACAGAGGTCACTCGGTTACAGTCTTATGGAGTCATCGCTTTCATTTCACAGCACAGATGCATCACTAAATACTTGGTACCTGTATTAGGAAGATATAAGAGAGTATAGAGAGAGAGAGAGTTTAGTTCTGTTAACTGTGACATATCTTTGTTTTTGAATGTATTTGTTTTGTCTGTTAGTTCTCTGAACTGGTGGTAAAGTGTTAAGTCTTTGATGTCCGTCGACAGTCGAAACCTTCAGTGAGTGAGGAGACCTTAAGTTGAGATTGTTTTGTCAGCTGTTGTTTTCAAGTTCGAGAACGAACTGTCCAGCTGAAATCCTCTGAAATGAATTAGTCTACTTTATTGCTTCTTTGATTTAAAGCCAACTTCACAAGATAACACTTTAAAGGAATAGTTTCTCAACACGTTCTACTTCCTGCGTTGTTGTTGTGCTGTTGTTTACCTCACGGGTCGGTTATTGTTGTCATTTAATTTCCTCCGGTGCATTTCAATTCAACTCACGTCCACCAACCGCAATGTTAAGCAGTCCGCTGTTTGTTTGTGTTTCTATTTTAAGCGTGATCAAGAGAATCTAAGCTGCCTTCACTTAGTGAGAAGATGAAATTGTTTACTACGAGATATCAGCTTCCAGAGATGTGCAATGGATGCCTTTTCAGAGGATAGTGAGCCGCCCCCCCCGCCTGTGTCTTAGTTAGCTTTTTTTTATACCTAATTTTAAATGTTCTTAAATAATAGTCCACACCATATGTTTTCAAGTGACCTTGTTCACCTTGCACAGTACAGTTGCTTCAGTGAAGCCCCAGTTTTATGGATATAAGCGAGAGTAAGCGCCGGATCAGATGTTATTTTTCTACGCTGTTTGAGAGGAAGTGTGTGTGTGTGTGTGTGTGTGTGTGTGTGTGTGTGTGTGTGTGTG
>NW_022280056.1:368649-372862 GCF_004355925.1 Anarrhichthys ocellatus | reverse complement strand
TGTGTGTGTGTGTGTGTGTGTGTGTGTGTGTGTGTGTGTGTGTGTGTTGTCTGTTCATCTCCAGCTCTGTTAAACTATTAATCACTGCTGTCTCATCATGTTGTATCTGACAGTCCCACCTGCTCGGTGTCGTTTGAAGCAGACTGTGTGTGTTTTGGGGGGGGGGGGGGGGGGGGGACAGGTTTCTTGAGGTCCGTGCTGTTGTGATAACCAGTAGCAGTCCGGTTGCTGAGTCATGCTGTGGCTCTTATCTGAGGAGCCGGTCACTGTCTGCCTCCTCCTGACTGATGACTCAATAAAAACACTTTAAGGGTTTTGTAGTGCTGTTTTCTCCCACATATCTCATCTAGTGGTATTAGAATGGTAATTATTATATTCCAGATGGACTACATGTCTTAAATGTCCTGTTTCCACTGAAGGAAGTAGGACATGTTTACGAGAAGGGGAGGCGCTCTCCAGGGTGCTGAACGCTTCCTTGTAGCGATGCCCGACATGGTTTCTACTTCATAAATACTGTAAACTACACCTCAGTGATGCGCTCGTATATTCAGGATATAATCCTGCAGAGGAGGAGGGCCGGAGGGGATGACCGACGGACAAAGCTGAGAGGAAGTTTCAACGTCTAGTTTGTTTGCAGAAGCTCGTCTGCTTTAAGTCCAGAAAACACGTTCAGGCTTTAATTTAAACGTGATGGAGGACGCGTGTGAAACACGGAGGCAGGAGGAGGAGAAGCTGGTGTCCTCTGACAGTGCGTACGGATCATCTGCTGCGGACGCGGACGCGGAGGACGGACAGACGCCCATGTCCAACACCTTCCCCTATAACCAAGAGCTCACGCACAAGGTGATTCTTTCTTCAATTCACTGGTCTTGATGAAAATGAATGGTTTTCTAGCAATTTTAGATCAATAGTCTCAATTTATTGCAGGCCTAATTATTAAATGACGTGTGCTCCCTCTGCCCATAAATAAATAAATAAATACCCTCTATCAGGAGAGCTGTAACAGTGAAGTTAATAAAGCCTTTATAAAAGGTTTATGGACACTCCAGCACAGTCTATGAATAATATCCATTTCATTTACTGTGAACTGGAACCCTCAAGTGTTCAATATTAAATACATAAATAAAGACATGCAAGTAAATTGTGAAAAATATATAAATTAACCAAAACCCCCAAAATATCAATTGTTTTCATAACAGTTTTTTATTTCTATAGATATTTTTCAAAAGTCTTTATAAAAAATGTATTTCATAGCTACATTTTTGGTGACGTCTGATCGTCAGTATGTTAAAATTAATTTCTCTAGAAGCTCCCTCACGTCTAAAATCCTCCACTGAAGTAGCTTCACTACTGAAAAGACTAAATCATTGGTATTCATGAGTAAGATAGTTAATCCTCTGTGCACACACACACACACACACACTGATGTATCATATCTAACAGTGTAAAGCTGGTAAGAGCTCACTTCTGATATCTAGTTTTTTGGGTTATTATTACAGTAAAAAACACAAACATTATTTTCTGTTGCTCACATTACTACTGTAGTAACACACTGTCATTTATGTTTCTACAGTCTGTGAGATACATTTTACTGCTTTAAAACTGAAGCTATTTTGAAGATTTGATTCCTTCATGAGCTTCGTAATCCTCAATAACTCAACTGTTCAATATTTGGAAAATTAATCGTGCAGTGTGTGTGTGTGTGTGTGTGTGCGTGTGTGTGTGTGCGCGAGGCTATAAACAAACTGCTGCTCAGTCGTCATGTTTCTGGTTACATTAGTCGTTTTGCCGACTCGCAGCCAGCCAGAAACTACAGCGTACTACCGGCAGATGGCTCAACTCTCTGCAGGCTGCAACGGGCCAATTGGATCTCAGTTCTTAAAACACCCAAACAACTTAGAAGTACTGCTTCCTTTAAAGTTTACGCTGGAATATGCAAAAAGGTATAAAACCCCAAATCTTGCCAGAACTGCTCCTTGTTAGACAAGAAGGGACTTTGCACACATGAAGGGACGAGGTTTTCTTTTTAGTTCAGTCATTATTCTCACTGTGGAGGCTGAATGTGAAGTTATCAGTAACTGTAACTATCTCATTATGAAACTTCTCTGGAGACACATGCAGCATCTCTACACCCCCCCCCCATCCATTCAACCCCACATCTGCTTCCTGGAGATAATCTGCCCCCCTCGCTCCGTTCCCCGCCAGCGTTTGTCCTGAGAACGTTTCTACATGCCAGCATCAAAAGTTGATGAAGGAGACATGAAATAGTAATATGTTGATTTCACGGCCAGCTGAACGCGGCACAAACACAGTGTGGCTCATGCACACGGCAGCCCTGCATCGTTTGTACTCTAGGGCCAATTTGTACCGACTCACACAGTGAGAGAAAAAGGCAGCATCTCTCTTAATGCCGGTAATTCAAAAGTGGAACAACACTATTTTATATTATTCATATCCCGTACGCGGTGTTTGAAAAAGCTCATCTTCTATTTGCTGCATTTCTGGAGATTGTATCTGTATTTTCAGCATTAAAAAACTGTTGCTTCAGCGTTTTAGACGGCCACATCTTTAATAAGAGCTCTGCAAGCATCCACTTCAAAGCACCCGATAGATTTTCATTCTGTATATCTGCCCGAACTGTCCCGATGTTACGTTTCTAATGGGAGAGCCAAGTGGAATGTGCAGAACTTGTGCATGTCGGTGAGTAAAGTGAATGTATAGCGAGCTGCAGAGCGCGGTAATGCTGTGCAGCATGTGGGCTCTTTGAAAGTGCAGATAAGAGGGAGGAGGAGGAGGAGGAGGAGGAGGAGGGTGATAAATGTCAGCAAAAGAGCCAAGCATCTGCAGCCGAGGACCTCCAGGCTGGAATCCCCCAGCTGCCACCAAATGAGATGATGACCGTGGCCACGAGGCTGATGGATGCCTACGGTCAGTGCTGTGGTGTCAAAGCAGCAGATCCCTGCTGGGGAGACTAATGAGAAGTGATGTTATCACACCGGCACTGTTCTTATACACGAGTGTGTGAGGCTGGACTTGTGTGGTGGTGGAAGAAGTCCTCGGATCCTTTACTTGAGTAAATAGAATTATACAGAAATACATGTTACAAGTCCTGCATCATCACAGTAATTAAGTACAGACGGTTGTTACTACTGATGCATCGATGTGTGAGCTGCTTTTTACTCTTGTGTTGGTTGAGGTGGAGCTATAGTTTGTTGTTGTACTACTCGAGATCAGTCTCCGGCTCAAAAACACTTTTTAAAGGTCTCAGTCTCGGAATCGACTGCATTTTTACTCGCTCTTGTCTCGGTCTCAGATCAGTTTGAGGAGTGACTGTGGTTTGCATGTTCCACATGCTATCTGAAGTCTGTCCTTGCAGTGTGGGACTCGCGCCGGTCTGGTCTTGGTCATGGCTTGGTCTCGGTTTAGTCCATTGGTTCCCAACTTGGGGGTCGGGCCCCTTCAAAGGTTCACAAAACATCAATCTGAGGGCATTTAATTATCAAAATGTCCTCTAATGTTTGCTTTATTCGGACGTATTGGATCATTTTACCTCTTTATGACCTGGAGAGATATTTAAATAACTATTAAACACAGTTGTTAAAGAAATGTAGTGGAGTAAGCAGTACAATAGTTCTCTCTGAGATGGAGTGAAGTAGAAGTATAAAATGGCATAAAGTGAACAAGTGTAGCACTTGAGTTAATGTACTGCTGGTGAATATGTTTCAAATAAAAGGCAGAATAAAGAGAGATGTATGTGGTTAGTGTTCCTCTTGCGGGTGCAAGAACATCAGCCTGAGACGTGAGCAGCTGTCTCTGATACAGTGACACAGTTTCAGGCCCAAACACACACACACACGCACACACACCCTCCAGTAACTTCCCAGCACATTGCCCTTCCCTCTTGAAGGCATTAAGCCGCCACATTGCACAGAGCGACAGATGAACATGTACAGTAACCTACACTGCTTGTGTGCCCACACGCACAGTGTTCTGGCCTCAGGCGATGAGCGAGTGGAAACATAATGTCACCTCTCTCTCTTACCCCCCCGCAGACGATCCTCGTGGGAGACAGCGGAGTGGGCAAGACCTCTCTGCTGGTCCAGTTCGACCAGGGCAAGTTCCTCCCCGGGTCCTTCGCCGCCACCGTCGGCATTGGTTTCACAGTGAGTCTCCACACTTCCTGTCCTCCACCACACCCTCCCTCGCATGTCCC
>NW_022280056.1:367932-368549 GCF_004355925.1 Anarrhichthys ocellatus | reverse complement strand
GAGGACTTGTCGCTGCGATGGGCTGTTTGTACTGAAGTCATTGATGTGACAGTGCAGCTAATCTTCTCCTTTTTCATCTGCTGCCAGTGAAGTGCAGCATGAATCAGTGGCATCTTCTCACTGCATTTATTACGACCACTAATGTTATGGTTCATGACGCCCCTGCTGTGATGAAGTCAGTGTGAAGACACAGCACTGCTAATGGAAGTCACGGCGGCAGGTTGTTTGCTGCTGTCTTAGGTGATTTTATGCTTTGTGACAATTCCTTCAATCCATGTGAGCGGAGGAAAAGGGAGACGAAATAAGATGTTTGGCTCATTTAATGGAGGATTCTTCGGCCGTGATAACTTTGTGTCATTGCCATTAGAGCGGCGCGGAGACGGCAGAAAGCTGTGAGAAAGTATAAAATAGGCTTTGCCATTTCGCATTAGCGTGAGGTTGTGTCAGTGTGTGATTCAACCTTCATAAAGGCCTGCAGAAAGATGCACCAGAGACACAAAATAAGTCACTCTGCTGCAGCTGCACACGTCTGGATTTAAAGTAGGGTAAGACTGACTGACTTGGATTTAAATAACAACGCTTAAATGCACAGAACATCTTTCTATATATATATATAT
>NW_022280056.1:351878-367532 GCF_004355925.1 Anarrhichthys ocellatus | reverse complement strand
CAGGCTCTTTTTTTTTTTTAGATGCACTTCTCTCCACTGATTCCATCTTCAAAATGAATGTTTCATGTTCATGTCTGAGGGGTGAGATGTTGCCTTCATGGGCTCAGACGATAGATTACGTGTCAGTTATGTAACATGAATGATCTCTGAACCATTTGTCATTAGTCCTGTCACCACGGAGAGGAGCGGGGACTGGACTTGAACACTGGGGGGAGACAAACACTGCAGATTCATTTTTCGGCTCAGCCAAACCATTTCTGACATGTATGACATGCTAATTAAATGGGATATTTATAGAGTCAAGTGTGTTATTGAGACTTGGACTGCTGTGAGGAGAAAAGCCAACGGGTTGATGCAACAGCAATAATAATTAAAAAGGATAGGTACTACTCTGGGGTAATATTTAAATAAACATTAAGGCTTGTGCGCCATTTTACGCACCAAGAGCAGTTCATCTGTATCCGTAGGAAATTATACATCAAGTGTATTCACACTAACAGATCCCAGTTCAGCCCCCGTCCTCCTCCCCGGGTCTCCGCTCTCCTCTCTGACCCGCTGACTGATCGAGCACCACCTGTGGCGGATGAGTCAGCCGTCAGCGCGCGCTTGACCCCCGCAGCTGTTATTTGGGGACAGCGTGAGCCCGAAACACAGACCGACGCGTTCACTCATACCAGAAACCCACAGCGTTGTTGGCTGTCTCGGTTAACGGTCTGTCCACGCCAGGATGCAGAGAAATGTTTCCGCCTTGTTTTGTCACCGCCGCTCTCCTGACTGGTGGACGCAGACGCGCTGATTGTTGTTCAAGTTTTGACAGCATCGCTTCCGTCTTTCCACAGCGCGGAATCGAGGTGTAATTTCTTCTTCTCCTTCTTCTTCTTCTCCTTCTTCTTATTCTTCTTCCTCTTCTTCTTCTTCCTCTTCTTCTTCTTCCTCCTCTGAAAGCGCCCGGTGATCATTCTGTGGCCACGCGCAGTAATGCTCGCAGAGGGGCTGGAGGCTGGCGGAGACCGGGACTGAGCGGCGGACAGCTCGCAGAAAACCGTGCGCGTCTTTTCTCGGAACACATCTCGGAGACGTCTGCAGGTTTCGGCTTCCTTGTCAAGCCCGCGCTCTCTTCTTAACTGGCGTTGCGATGTCCACCAGAAAGACATCGTTGACGGACAAGCAGGCTAAAAACGGAACGTCCAAATATTCGTTGGAGAGATGCGCTTCTGTTAACGAGTATTATGATGTTGCGTTCAAGGTGTGTATTTCCGTCTCGTCTTGATCTTTTGTTGTTTTTGTTTTGTTTGTTGTTTGTGGTGCTAACAGGTGTCTAGATGTGCTGTAGATTTGACACACAAACAGCTGGGTGCACATGCAGCAGCATGCATGGTGCCTCTCCACATCTGCATAATGAGTGAAACCTTAAACTATTAGTGTCTTTATGCATCCTCCTGGTTAAACAGGAGGCCAAGTCATCGACCTGACAAGTCTCTCTGAGCCTCTGGAGGTTGCTTTGTCCGCCCTGACTGACAACGCAAATATTTGCTGAGGGTGTACTTGTTGCTCCCTCTCGTAAAATATTTATAAAAAGCTGAGGCACACCAATCAAGACAAAAGGAAAAGTTTAATTGCACTGTTATCTATGAGGTCTGTGTTTTTATGCGGCTTTGACTCACAGTGCAGGATGGATTGTATAATTACACATCCTGTTGTTTGCAATTATATTGATTAGTTTTGGACGCACGCTGAAAAATGATGAGTTGAAATTGCAGTTGGCTCAAACATCTCTCTCCAGTGTCTCTCTGCAGAGCGTCACATGTTATTGGCAGCTCAGACACACACACAGTGTGAATCACAACACTAGTTTCATTTTCCTTAATACGAACTGAAATCTTGCCAAAAAGCAGACATTGCACAACATCATCTTCTGACTCAAACATCATGGTCGCAGTTGGGAAAACATTTCTTCTCGCTCAGTTGCAAAATAAAACCGTCTGCTTTAATTTCCTCTTCAGTCGGGGTTTGTGATTGTTTATCATAACACCATATGAGCTGTCAGTCATGTTTGTTTTGTCCCTCTTCTCTGGTGGGGGGGGGTTTGCTCTATAGGTGATGCTGCTGGGAGACTCGTCCGTGGGGAAGACGTGCGTCTTGGTGCGCTTTAAAGACGGGGCGTTTCTGGGAGGCAACTTTATAGCCACCGTTGGAATAGACTTTAGGGTGAGAGAGATGCTGTTGAACACAATGGCTCATTATAATGTTTATTGTTTCTGCGTTTCTGCTACTTTCTTGTTTCTATCTCGAGGAAACACTTTAGCATCTGAAAAACAACCTAATGATATTTTTTTTAAGGCAACAAGGGATCCACTTGTTCGAGACACTGCGGCCCAATTATCACCTTATTTCCTCGCTGAACACTTCGTCGTTCTGCGATGATGGCACCAAATGTACAAATCCTCTCTCGCCAATCAGTCGAGTTCACAAACCACTTGTGCTGCGAGGCTCTGAGGACGGCTTCCTAAATGTCTCGGCTGATGCCTGCCCACGTCTCTGTCTCATGAACAAATTGTCTGCAGCTTGGCTCGGTCCTGGAGGAGCTGCTAAACTCGTCGCATATACACACACACACACACACACACACACACACTAGTGAGTGACGGTTGATGAATTTGTAGCAGATTTCTAGGAAACATCTCACTCTGCAGGGATGAACATGCAAACAAGCTGTTCGACCCCCAGTCCGCCTCCAATCAAGGCAAAACACTCACTAATAGCACGTCAAGTAGGGGTGGTTTGAGGAGGAAACTGTGCTGCATTAGACAGAGCGACGTCTTCTTCGATGGTGGTGAAGACATTATAGAGCGTAATGGACATCAGGCTAGAGCTGTATGGACGTCGTCTATTCGGAAAGCATCCAAATTGCATTTTGCCACTACTCAAGCGAAAGCAACAAGTACCGCAGCCAGCACCCATTCATAAAACGCCTTACAAAGGGACCTGACACTGGTTTACACTATTCATTCAGATTGTCTCCTAACGAGAGGCAGCGACCGTTTTCTGGCTCGTGTTTGTGAGAAGCTGCTTAGAAACGGAGTCATCTGAGAGGAGCCGTTGAGTCAATATGCTGAGGTTGTCCTCTGTGCACGGATAGGCAGGCAGGCTGTTGTGGCAGCTTGTAACATGGCCGCTCTATTTTCGGCATGCTTCCTTTGTAGCAGTTACTCAGCATGCAGGCTCCTCTCGCGTCATAATTGAGAGGGGGAAAAAATGGAAACCCATGGCAACTAATGCAGGGGTTGAACCATGTCCGTTCTGCTAAGGCAGAGGATTCAGCAGGTGGCAGCTCTCGCGCTTGCACTCGCAGCAGAGGCTTCTTTTTGTGTCACCACGTCAGCTCTGTCTGCATTTCTTCATATGAAAAGGCGGGAGCTATTTTGTGATGACCTGTCACCGACACAGTGATTGAGGAAGTGCTGCAGAACATTTCTCTAGTCACACTTCCTCCATCTCTCTTTGGTGGTGTTGTTTTTTTTTTTCTGTGCAAGGTTGAAAATGCGGTTGTGACCTAGCAGGTCATGTTAACACACAACTCCACTTCCTCCCCCACATGACACGGAGCATGGTGGAACCAGTGTTTTGTGATTGCATACTGCATGTTACCTTAACCATTATTTCCTCATGGGTCACAACATTTAGCTTGTCTTTTTAAGCGGGGTGCCCCAAACAATTTTTAAGCCAATCTTTTCTTCTCAGGACATCAGACGGCCCCCCTACGGGGCTGCAGGAAATGAACGGGGGAGTCGGTTGTTATGCTGCCAGTCGTCTTCCTCACTGTTGTGCAATTAAGTCTAATCCCAGGACCTTGTTGTTGTGTGGGTGTTACAAATTACTTTCTTTGCCAGCATTCAAAGCCACTTTTAGTTGTCTTGTTTCTTTTACCACATGCCGAGTGTCTTATCGTTTTCCATTCTGCTGAGACGCTCGTCGCTCAGCACTGCAGTCTATTAAAGCATATGGTGGGCTGTGACAGTCTCTCACGGCTCCTCTCGTGTTTGCAGAATAAAGTGGTGGACGTCGACAACCTGAAAGTCAAACTGCAGGTGAGAACATGCGCCTTTACTCGAGACCCGTGTCTGCGTTTTAGCTCACAAATCATCTCCTCCGTCTGTATAAAGACTCGTCTGGTAGATGATGTAGCATCAAAATTAATCCGAACAGTAATTTACAAATAATAGTTGACCTGAATATGCTTTACATATAGCAGTACACTACTACATTGTCATTGAATAGGCTATGAGGAAGGACTCTGTAGTGTTGTGTGCCAGCAGCAGGCTGTTACTCTGAGGCACAAACAGGTCTATCATCATAACCTGTTCATTCAACACACAGTGGAGGATGCCAAAATTAGATTCTTCTGCCAACTCGGGTAAATCATTAGATTTTCTTTTCTTGCATGGTCCTTGAACATGATGAAATCCTGTTATTAAATCCCCAGGAGTCTAAATCTCTACTATAGAAACGAAGCTGACGTGAGAGACTATGGTTTAAAGTTTCCAGGCTGACTGGAGGAACAATGTAGCAGATTGATTGACGTAATATCGTCATTTTATGTCTTTTTAAACTAATTATTAGATAGAACCTAAAAACTGCACTCTGCCTTTAGACAACTAAAAGGAATTTGAGGAAAACTTAGTAAATAACAAATAAAATGTGTTTTTTTTCAGCTTTCCATTTCCTTGATATAATCTATTAATTTGATTAAATACATTAATATTGGATTCAAAGCATAACTACACTAAATGGTGAACACCATAGAGTCAAAAGCTGCATTGGCAGTTAGTTAAGGTGACCATATAGTTTTAAAACCTTCCAAACTGGGACCCTTAATTAAACTCCACGTTCATGCACAAACACATGTATGTGATTATGCATGCAACACAGACGTTTTCATCAGAATGGGGGACTCATTATTTCAGCGCTGAGCACAAATACCGATTCCAACACCATGGACAGTAGACCAAAATCCACCAAAACAGATGTTTATTTGAGAACAGTTCAGTAACACTAGTAGACACAAAAGCCATGGATTGGATACGTGTACTATAATAATAGATTGCCAGATACCTTTTAAACTAAACACAGGGTATTGGTCGGTGTGCAGGTTGCCAGCTATTGTATAATGCTATCAGACTCTCTTAATCTTGATCTTTGGCGTTTCCACTGTATGAAACGGAGGCCTCCTCGAGGCAATTCAATTTCTTGTTAGGCGTGACAGCTAGCTAGATGTTAGCGTCAGAAAGAGCCGCCGGTATCATGGCAAACCATACAGTTATTGCTACTTTGCTAAGCTAGGCTAGTTAGCCTACCTTTTAGCATGACTATAGCTGTTTTATTTACCTTATTTGTGTATTATTTATGTCCCTATTTATGGTTAACAAGCTAAACTTAGATGCTAGTTGATTGTAATTGAGGTATTTAATTTACAGAAAACATTTAAGGGGCACAAAACTAAATGTAGCTTTAGCGGCAGGCTGTGGCTAACTCATCTGACCAGCTTGAACTAGCTCAGTGTGTCTATCTCGCTTCAACTGTTTGGTTTTGAGCCGTTTGATTTGAAATTATAGTTTTTTAAAACTATGTATAAAAAAAAAAGTCAGATTCTGATCTAAACTTCTTTTGGACTACGTATATGGTTCCTGGATTTTGACCTTGTGGGTTGGTATAATGGTATGTTTCTGCTTAAGTCGTTGGCTGTGGAGGATTGTTCACTTTTCCCACGTTGGATGTTGTGTAATTATGTGGTTTGTTCCGCAGATCTGGGACACAGCCGGCCAAGAGAGATTCCGCAGTGTAACACACGCCTACTATCGAGATGCCCAGGGTAACCTTTGCTTTTTATGTTGCACTTCCTCGTGCTCTGTGTGTGCCGATGTGTGGGAACGGGTGCTGTAGGTAAGGGTGAACCCGGGCTGAGATGTGCACTTTTTTGTTTTTATTAGCGTGCATAGAAAGTGTGAGTAGGTGTTGATGTGTGCGTTGCATAAGAATGAAGGTGTTCCGTCTTCTTTTACAGCGTTACTCCTGCTTTACGATATCACCAGCAAGCTGTCGTTTGACAATATCAGGGTGAGACTATCAAATTACTTTCCCCTCCTTCTTTATTCTCCCTCTTCATCTTCACTCCCTCAAGCCGAACGCGTCACTCTGTCTGTTTACATGCAAAATACTGTTGAGGACCTCCAGCCTTTTCTCACAGCCCTCTTTGGAAATGACATGATGTTATCGTTCGCTCCGCTACACTGTTCCCAGTTTCAGTAATGAAAAAGCAATAAAAATGTTCAAGGATAGGAGTGACTCAGTCTCACCAGGATTGATTGGAGGATGGTAATGACACACAGCTCAGGAGGAGAGTGAAAATGTAGACTTTAAGTGGTGGTATTTGTTTTGTTCATAAACCAATTCCCCCCCCCTGTATCTGTCTGTCTCTTGTACTTTCAAAGGCTTGGCTGACTGAAGTACACGAGTATGCCCAGAAGGATGTGGTCATCATGTTGCTCGGCAACAAGGTGAGCAAAGCTTCCTATTTTTGCGTTCCATAAAAACAGATCAGGAGGATAACGGGTCTCTTAGCACAATTTAAACACACTCTTATCGCACTCAGACAGACATGGGAATGCTTAACAGGCAGGAAATGTCTCCACCGAGCAGCACGTGTGCAAATACGAACTCTCACTTGACATTTAAAGTCTTAACGGTGTTTGTGTGATCAAATGATTTATCTTTTGAATATCCCCGTGTGAAAATCAAGTTGGTCCATTTACAGAATCGTCCACATCAACACACTTGATTCCTACCCATCAGCCAATGTTATTAGATCATTGTGACTGCGAAGGACAAACAAACAACCTGCCATTAAAATGACTTATCGCTTGCTCCAAGCTTCCCTTGCATGGAGCCATTTCCTCCACAACGCCGCTGGTGATGAGTCTGCAGTCGTTGCTCATATATTTCTACGCTCCCTCTGGCGGCTCAGAGAGGACTCGCGTTTCTCCGGGGTCGGAGATGTCACGCAGCAGCAGCTCAGATCATTTGCTGTGAGTGCAGCACGACTGCCGGCATCAGTCTGTGCGAGCGCTGCTCTCCTGCCAGAGGTTGAGTTTCTGACATCCCATCAGTCTGAAGGAGCTCTGGCTCTGTGTTTGGCGGCGGATAAGAGGATGTGCGGTCTGACCCGATGGTGCTCCACTGAAGCTAATGGCATGGGGGATCTCTGACCCTTCACCGCCGCTATGATGACTTGTTTTCTCTCCCCTGCTGCTGTCTTGCAGGCAGACATGGCTGCAGAGAGGGTGGTGAAGACGGAGGACGGAGAGAGGCTGGCGAAGGTAATGTATGGCGGCGCTACGCGGTCACGTTCTCAACGACAGACACTCCAGATGCTCCTCTAATGTTTTTCCATTGTAGGAATACGGTGTACCATTTATGGAGACCAGTGCGAAGACAGGAGTCAATGTGGAGCTGGCCTTTCTCGCTGTAGGAAAGTAAGTCTTAAAGCTCCACTGATGCATATGTTATACCAGCAGTGGATGAAATCACAATGTGTAATGTGAAGTGTGTAGCTCAGAGAATCATCAGCTGACTCTGCAGCTCTGCAGACGACCTGCTCCCTATGTAGATATATGAAGGGTTCATTTTAAGCTAACAAAAACACAACCACTCTTTCAAACATAGTTATGAATATTGTATTCCATGTCTCCCAAAAGATCCCTCTAAATCCTATACACTGGTCTGTGAAGAGGTTTATGATGAGATGCACATTTAAATGAATATCCCTTCATTTGATTTCAGAGGCATGATTGGTTAATCTGTCCCGTGATTTTATTCTGAGCTCTAAATCACAGCTGGTTTTGTTCATGTTTTGGTTACAAGATGATGGAAAGAAGCAAAAGCAGTCAAGCAGATCTTCCTCTACACCCACCACATAAAAGAGAGAAAACGACTGAATACAGAACATTAACATAAAAGAGAGAGAGAAACAAAACAAACACACTTGGGGATTATACAGAGGAATTATTGGCACTTTTCTCATTTCCAGAGTCACTGAAGAGTAATCTCCAAAACAAATATTTAACACCTCAAAGGCTTTGTCTTCTTTTAAATAGTCCTCTGAAGTGAGAAAATGAATGTTTCTACAGCAAAAACAGAATCTTTCTCTTCTTGTAGTAAAAACAACAGAATGAAATGTATTCCCAGTTTAGTTTGGGTCATGCTTCTCGAGTAGTAAACACTGAGGTTCCACATAAAGCGTTTGTATTTTAATCCGCTTCACGCAGTCAGCCGACATCTTTCTGCAGACTCTGAGTTCACTCTGGTCTTCTCCTCTGAGTATTTACATACTTTGATTTAGCATTAATGCTCACAAGCCTTCCTCTGACTCCTGCAACTAATCTGAACACTTTCTTTCAAGCTAATTTCTTGTTTGTTCCTGTTGACTCGTTGTAATGGGATTGTTCCCTGTGGATGTCAGACTTGAACTGTATAAATTCTGCTTTTGAATGACTCCCTTGTGCTCACACCTTCACTATTGAAAGGCAGGAAATAAGAAACGGATTGTTAGTGAGTCTAAAAAAGGACTGATTGCGCAGCATGTTTCTAAGACTTGTGGAAGACAGTAATGTGAGTGATTTGCTATCTTCATGTGTATTTTAAGTGCAAGTTGGATTAAATGATTCATGCCAGAGGCATTTTGATTAAAACTCAGTCCAGATAGATGTTTCCCTCCCTCGCTAGCTTGCTCTTTTTTTCTTCTTCTATATTTCTCTTCCTTTCTCATTTTCTTGATTTGCTCACCCTATGTGCTCCATCCCACACGTCCACCCCCTCTGTATCCAACTTCCTGTGTCTCTCTCCGTCAGGGAGCTGAAGCACAGAGCGACACAGCAGCAGAATGAGCCCAAGTTCCAGATTCACGACTACATCGAGGCTCAGAAGCACAAGTCTGGCTGCTGTGGCCACATGTAGCTGATCCTGATCACCAGGCAGTGAGAGACACACACATAGAGAGAGAGAAAGAAAGAGGGGGAGGGAGGAAGTGGGATAGAGGTAAAAAAAAAAAAAGAAGTCTGCTCTCTTATGAAAAGCTAATCCCAGCACCAAGCCCGAGGAGCAGACGACCTCGTCTGGAATGGAAGGTGAATCTGGATTGGCCGCCATCCCTTAAATGAAATGTGAATTTAAATGTCATGCGTAGAAATGTTTGTGGTCTTTGTGGTGACAGTTGTATCAAACTACAAGTCAGGAGTTACAATCTGAAATGCAATATCAAACAGGAAACATGGTCATCATTTTATTCTGCATCGCTGCAAACTCAAAATTATTGATTTTGGATGAAAAATATGGGGCCCGTGTATTATTATGGGGGAAGGAGGTGTCTGCCTGGTCAGACGCATTGCACTAAAGGTTAACTACACCCTCAAATTCCTCTTGAAAATATCTAAATATAACAAATAACTGCACAGTTTACTGCCACTGACGGGGAAATAGATCTGGCTCATGTCAGCGTGTCTTGGCATTTGCTAATGCTAATGCTAACATGTCTAGTAGGGGCCAACATTTATAATAAGTACGTTTTAGGCGAACAACACTTGTGTAAGTTAAGTATTTTGACAGTATTCTATTTGTTATAGTCGTGCAGTATTATGTTTGCTAGTGCCTTAGCTAATTACAGTAACTTGCTAACATTAGCTCGCTAACATCAAACTTGCCCCATTCCATCACTATTCTAGTTATTTACTGTCCTGGTAGACACAGGGTGCTAAAGTAATCTTTTTACGTGCTGAAAAGATCAGCTAGCTACTTGCATTTTGTTAGCTTTTCAGCCATTGGTTGCATATTGATAGTTTTCCCCTCTGACGGGTGTGGTTTTCACTTTATGACGCGTTGCGCTCTGTCTCTTTACACCTCTGAGTCTATTTCCTCGTGGTTGGAACGGGGCCACAGAATTCGGCTGAACCAAACTTCCAAATCCATGCAGACAGAAAAGTGTATTAACATCCAACCCTGTCTCCTACAAAATGAGGTTCCCATACAACTAAAGTGCACTCTCAATTATGTTTTGAGGAAAATGTATTTTCTTTCAGGCCCAACGGTCGCAGCTTTAAACTGTTTCAAATACATTAATAATCAAAAAACAAAAAATACATCATAACTACTTATCTAGATTTACTCAAATACATCACGGTTGGCTCAAAATGACTGTGACATTGAACCAAAATACGTCAAAAGTATCCGCGACTAAATAGATTTCCCTGGAAACATATTTCATAATGTTTCATTGTGTGGGAGCGTAGATTTTAGGAGACAGGGCTGTAACATTGTATGCCAATGAGAATCTTTGTGAATATGTGTGCAGCAGATG
Organism: Anarrhichthys ocellatus; assembly: GCF_004355925.1. Classification (NCBI taxonomy): domain Eukaryota; kingdom Metazoa; phylum Chordata; class Actinopteri; order Perciformes; family Anarhichadidae; genus Anarrhichthys; species Anarrhichthys ocellatus. The sequence continues at coordinate 357,127 of NW_022280056.1, read as the reverse complement.
AAACATATTTTAGTACGTGGTTCAGCTTGACTTCATGTTTGTAATGAAACTGTTTTTGGTTGCTGTTAAACTGAGCTTCAGTGACTTCATCTTCAAAGTGAGCTCGACTCTTTGACCTTTTGTTCGGTCCTGGAAGCGAAGTTCGTACCTAATCTCAGACCTGTCACCTTCTTCACCCTGCAGTTTGCAGTTTTATACAAACAATCAATAGGACTGTTAATGTGGATGTCGCATCTTTTTGCCCTGCAGCTCGTAGTTTGTTTCCCTCCCTGTTTTACCAGACTGTGAACTGAATCCCTTTTGGCCTTACAGTCTGTATCATCATTCATCGATAACTCAGCGTGTTTGAGAAGTGGACTTCAGTCTCACAGTCAGATTGTAGCTAAATGATCCCGTCTGTTCACATCTGTACTGCTGTTAGATAGAATAAAGCCAACTTTTTGAGGGCGCCCGCCCACTGTGTGTCTGTCTGTACATTCAATTCAGGGCCAGTAAAACGTCATTCAAAGGGAAACTGTACATGAAGATGTGCTGGAGGATCGTCCCACTGCTGGCTTCATACAAAGAGATAATTATTTTCACGTCTTACCATTCTGTCACTCACACACACACACACACACACACACACACACACACAGTATTGTGTCTCCTTTACCGATGGATGTTGTCTAGACTGTTCCGAAGCTTTATTTGTTCACGTGCCGCATCGTGCAACTCGTTTCTTTGCACAATGCTCATGAATGTTTGCTTGTCCAACATGCTTGATGTCCCATTTGTCACGGTGATCACAAAGTGCCCTGAAAAAGTGCTTTATCACATTATATATATAAAAAGTATATTTTGTAATGTATGTGGTGTTGTTTTATTGAAGTCAGTCTCGTCTGTGTGTCTTGTGTGTGTGTGTTGGGCTTTTGCAGGGAAGGGGTGGAAGTCACAGGATGTGCTGAGGTTAATGAGCCACTGTGTGGCAGCAGCTACACTCTTTACTCTCGAGCAGGTTGCACTTTAAAAACAAGTGTTTTATCAATTAGACGGGCTCAGCACATGTGGATTCTATATTTTAGAGACTATTTTATGTCATTTTAGAGGTACATTGTTTTTGAAAGGATGCTCAACATCTGGATGATGTCTTTGGTATTACCGTGGTTGCATTAATGTGTCAGGTGAAGTTAGTGGACGCAGTGCTACATGGAAGCAAATGTCGACCTGAATGCAGCTCTCCCACTCACGTCTAGGAGTCACAGCGCCGAGTCAGACACATCAAGGAGCCTGTGCATTTTATATCCTTCACTGTGAAGAAAAGAAACTGTAATTATCTGGATGACTTCCCACCAACTAAACTAACAGCTGCCCTTAAACACGCTGCAGGTATCGGTGCTGATGCTGCTGTAGCTTTAAATCCCCAGGTTGGAGAGTGCTGAGAGATCCTGTCTCATGTCCTCTTATCAGGTCTGGAAGCATTCTCAGCTGAAAAGTCAAATCCTCCCCGAGGATTTTAAATCGGGAGCTTCCTGCCGGGCGCTATTTTTACAAGCGTGTCACTCACATCTCTCAAGGCCAAGACGGGCTCCGGGTGGACAGGCTTCAAAAGCACTGTGAAGTGTACAAATTATGCTGATCATTAATTCATAATGTGTGCATATTGATGATTTAAATCGTATATCTAATCTGTAGACGGGCATATCAGAAGGCCATACACCATAGGAGCTCACATATTATTTCTCACAGCTCACAACCCTTAATAATTACAGCTGTATACTATATTTAAAACAATATTACTGAGATTAAATCTGTTTTACACACTACAGGGGGAAATAACACGAATAAAATGTTAGTAAAGGTCACAACATAATCCCTGAGGAATATCACAGACAGAGACGTTGTAGTCTGCGTCCCTCTGGCAAAACATATTAATAGATGGATGGATACTTCATTATTCATAGGGAAAATTCCCTATAATTTCTATTATTTTGTGCTTTTAATAGCAGGAATTAAAGAGAATAAATGCAGTATGTATCAGATAATTAACTGTGCTAAATGAAAATCATTCAAAAGTGTGATAATGTGGTTCTGAGTAAAGGTTGTAAAGTGAAAAGATGCAAGAAATGAGGATGTATTCAGAGCAGTAAGTACCAAAAAATGTACAATGGAAATATAAGGCAAAACGTCTATAGAAGTATAAATATATAAAACTAAAATGGGAATAAATAAAGTTTTTAACACAAAAATGGAGGGGGGGGGGGGGCACTCTTTCCTTCTTGAATCCTCTATCTGGTCCTTTGATCATCATCATCTTCGTTTCCCTGGACAGTCCCGGGTTGTGTTCACTCCTCTGGTCCTCTGCTTTGCACAAGGCTGCCAGCTGGGCCGGTCCCTGAACGCACCTCCCTCTTCCCGGGCGGCTCTTCTACTTTTGGTCGCACACTGAGGCGGAGCTGTGAGTCTAAGCAGTCCTCGGGTCAGGCCCTCCGCCGTCTGATAGCAGGAGTCTCAGTGAGGATTTACACAAAGTGTGAGGACCGACTCAGACTGTGACTCGTGAGTGTAGGTGGACCACAGAGTGGGACAAGCACGAGCACCGTTTCCCACGGACTAATCTCCCCAAGAGGGCGGGGGTTGGGTGCTTTTTTTTGAAGGGGTACCACACACACACACACACGCACACACACCGCTCCCCCAGCAGCATCCTGCACAGGTCTTGTAGTCATTCCCACTTTAAACTAGAGACGCATTTCAGCAGCGTAAAGGCGAGTGGAGCCTGAACCATGCCGAGCAAACGCCAGTATCTGCGCCCGCGGCTGTGCACGCTGGAGAAGGGGGACAACGGCTACGGCTTCCACCTCCACGGGGAGAAAGGTAAGACGGGCCAGTTCATCCGGTTAGTGGAGCCCGACAGCCCGGCAGAAACGTCCGGGCTCCACGCCGGAGACCGGCTGGTGTTCGTGAACGCGGAGGACGTGGAGAACGAGAGCCACCAGCAGGTCGTGTCCCGGATACGAGCCACCGTGGGCTGGCTGGAGCTCGTGGTGGTGGACCCGGACACCGAGCAGCTGCTGAAGAAACACAACATGAAGTGTCTGAAGGAGTATGTCGCCGACGGCGTCCCGCTACCTTTCGACGAGGAGGAGGAGGAGGTGGTGGTGGTGGTGGAGGAGGACGGGGACGGGACGGCAAACGGGGATGGGGTGAAGGAGGAGGAGGAGAGGGACGGGACACCCAGGGAGTCCACGCCAGTCCCGGAGAAGAACGGAGAAATCCACGTGCACGTGGAGAAAAAGCTGAGCATCAACTCCGTGAAGGTGAGTCAAAGTTAAAAACATGTTTCTGCACAGTCACCTCTCACTTTCAGAGTCCTTTCCTCCAGCTGTACACTTTATAACATTAAAGCCACTGAATGCACCCCTGAGGGATTGTTGTCCTGGATCTCTGTGTCTGAAACATGGATAAGAGGACCAACAACAACCTGGTTCAGCTTTGGGGTCTAAACTAAACCGTGACCCCCCTTTCCTCTGTCTTCTTTAAACTTCAAACTGTTGCTCAACATTCTCCTCTCAAATACTGTGACGTGTTTATAAAAGACATGTTGGTGTGCCGTTCCTTTAGAAAACCACCATAACACATATCTGGCATTGCTGAACCCTCCACAACAAACAACAGGAAATAGTCTCAATCTCCACAAAATGAGTCCCACTCAATACATTATGTTCAAACCTTTGATCTTTGTCTGTTTCGGGGCTCATTGTCACTCCGCAGTGGACACTTGTTGTTGTGTGTGTTCCCTTGTTTGTCTGTGAACTCAGTGGGGTTCATTAAAAAGCACTCGAGGAGAAGAGGTTTCATCTGTGGCCCCTCGCTGCTGCATCCTGGATGTTTAACCCCCCCCGAGGGTGTTTCTGTCTGAGTCCGGCTCTGCTGCTCGTTGTGCATTAGTCTGCTGGAGGTGGAGGTGAGGTGGGAAGAAGGGCCACAGATCAGACACAGACACAGAGAAAAGAGCAGTCATGAGCAGCTCCACTCTGTCTCTATGGCAGATAGCATGATGTGTTGAATATTATTGAATAATCATGACGTTATTAGGCTTTTCTGCATAGTGTAATAACGGTGGAATCATAACCAGGATGTTCAGTGTACGTTTATGACACTTTGAACTTGATGGAAAAGTGACGATGAGGAGTCAGTTTGGGAGATATATACGGAGGTGATATCTGTCGTGAGATTAATCTAGATATCGTATTTTGGTTCGTGTAATATTATGATACAACTTGAATATTTGTGTCTAATATAATACGCTTATTTGTGGGGGTTTTTCGAGAGTAAGATGATAAGATTAATATCGCTCTAAGGTTGTTTTTATGCTTTGGTTTTATACAGATTAAATAAACGAGATACATGAGAATAACGAGTGTGATGAATATCATGTGTTAATGAATTACTGAGCTCTAGATGTGCTGGTAGGCAGATGTTGTTACCTTTGGACAGACACACATACCACCGGTAAACATCTTTCCCAAAATGTCTACCTCACTCTTTAAAAGTTGAAGTTGGGTGATTAGTTATTTTCATGAAAGATAAGTCCTTACTTGTTCGATTGATCGTGATTTAATCACAGCGTCCAACGTGGCATCTCTTCCAATGTCTTGTTTTCATATCAGGATATTACATTTAAAATAAAATAAAACAACCTGAATGACCAAGTCATTGTTGGTCCTTAAAATATCAGCGTCTTCAAATGTTGTCTTTTTTGAGACCAACAGTCCAAATGTTTCACCATAGAAGACAAAGGAAACAGACAATATTCACATTTTAGAAGCTGGAACGAGATGTTTTTGGGGGGGAATCTGTACTTCAAAAAAATAGTTAAAATGCACAAAGAAGGTCTCTGTCTGCTTGGTCATCACATTCAAGGAATATTCAGATCGAGTGAATATTCAGATCGAGTCATGCTGAGCAGTGAGCCCAGAGTCTCTTTACCGTGAACGCGTACACAACCAAGCTTTGACCGGCTGCACCGGTTACCCGGGGACACACAGAGCGGGTGTGAGGGTGCAAACCGGACCCGAGGGATGCCGTGTCTCTGTGTTACAGTCGGAGACACCTCAGGGTGGCTTTCTCTGCAGTGACTCCACTCTTTCTGGAATTTTTCTCCCGACATCCTGTCCGGCATTCCTGTGCCCGAGCCCGAGCCCTGTGGCCTGGCCAATGACACACACACACACACACACACACACACACACACACACACACACACA
>NW_022280056.1:338173-351868 GCF_004355925.1 Anarrhichthys ocellatus | reverse complement strand
CCGCTGTCGTCATCGTGGAACAAAACACACACACACACACACACACAAACATCAGTGGTCCAAAGGTCTTTGTTTTGTTTACCAGGCAGTAAAATCTTTACTCTGCTATTGTTGAGTGAAGGAGCAGCGGTCGCTCTCAGCTCGTACTCCAAAGTTCCATCAGCTCATCCACAAAAATCTCGTGGGGACAAGTTTGCATTTGTGGCCGAGATGACCTCGGTCTTTATTACCACATTATGAAAATTATTACAGTGAGTTCCATGCTGTGCGGTAGTAAATTGTGGCATGTATTTTTCTAAATGAAGTCTGGGAATTTTGTCCTCCACTTACATTGGAAGCACGTTATGAGGGGATCTTGTTGTGGCCGATAAGAATTAGAGGAATGAAACATCTTTAATGATGTGCACCTGCCCTGTTATCGTTACACAGACTAGCAACAATGGGAACTTATCATTTGATCTCTGTAAAAAAGGAGACGTCTTAAAATGTCTTATTGTGTCCAAAACCCAAAAGCTGTCAACTTAAATACGACATAACAGAAAATCTACATATTTCAGAGGCTGATTGATTGTTTCAGCCGTAACAGAAAGCCAATGATCCCACTAGATTCGTCGATTAATATTTAAATAAATGAGTTAACTCTATAAAATGTGCGATTAATCTATAAAGAACCATTTTGCAGTTAAACCCATGAAAATGAGTTCTTTCACCAAGCTGCTGTTTGCTTTTCCTTCAGTGATTCATTCAGATTCGAGAGAGAGTGTGAGGGTGAGAAGTGTTTTTTTTTGGGAGTCTTACATAACTCTGGTCTTTAAACACTACTGACAGGAGAGGACAGATGGAATTGACTGCGGCTCGATGAGATTTTAGGAGAGTGTGAATGTGTGCGATGTTACCGCATCGACACCGCTTAGAGGCCTGAAATGAGACAAGGAGGCGTCTTTGTGTCCGTGTGCTGGCTGTCACTTCCCTCCTCTAATCTGCACATTCACATAAAACCCGCTTATTAAAGAGCTTCCACTGCTCTCTCCACACATGCGTGGCTTTTTTTACGCCGGTCCTTTAACTGTACGACGAAATGTTTTCCCTAAACAAATCATGCTGAATCTGTCGCGTGGGAGTACTCGGTCTATATTCGGACTGCGTTCAGTGCGATCTATCCACAATGGTGAATGGTCACCTGCAGCAAGCAGCGACAGATCTTGAATTATTCCAGCTATTGTCTCTGTAACTTCACGTCCATGTGACATTCCTATCTGTGTGCCGTCACATCTGCTTCAGCGAGACGGAATCACGAGTTTTCAGAGTTTACCGTCCGCATCTATGTGATGTAGTGCCTTCAGGAGCCCGAGGATACATTAGCAGACACACCAGCTTTCGATGATCATTTGTTCGTCGTGCATTAGAGGCACAAACGGCCACGCCTGCAGTGTCTGTTTGAACCAGGATGGGCTGCCTGCTGCCGTCTCTGGGACTCTCGGACTGTGCACAGGCCCCGGGACGTTCAGCTGGTTTCCTGTCATTGTTGTTGGTGGAAGATGCCCCCCCCCCCTCTTGATCTCCTCAGGGCTCAACACTAACCTTTGCTAAGCTGCTTGGACTCAGCTCTTGGTTTGAGGCATTTTTAGTCACCTTGTATATACGTCAGCTACATGTCATGTGTGTGTTGTACATGCTTTGTAGTATAATTGTCCGTCTAGACCAGCGTTCAGATCATCTGGTTCGAATCAATTGTTTGTGACGTTGACAAGCTTCGTCGAACTTTTCACTCCGCAGTCAAACAACTTAGTTTTCTTCCCCGTTGACTCTAAAACAGATGCCCGCGCACACACGAGTGAACGCACCAACACCCACGCAACTTTGTGCGTTAAAGAGTGGTTGCCACTGATGGCAACCAAAGGCCAAGAAGGGGTTGCCAAATTCTCAAAATAGTTGCCAATTGCAACTTTTTCTCACCCTCGTGCTGCAGCACGTAACAGGACAGCTGAACTACAGCTCGAAGGTTCGAGTTCTCACCGTCTCTCTGTGTCTCTCTGTGTGTGTGTGTGTGTGTGTGTGTGTGTGTGTGTGTGTGTGTGTGTGAGCAGCTAAATACCTGCAATGAAAACAGGATACATAATGAGTCAAATGCAACACTGGTTGAATCGCGTGTCGTTCCAGCAGCAGACACAGAATCCTGAAAGTAAACAGTGTCTCCAGCTGTGTTTGTTGGTTTGCTTATCATTGAAGCCATTGTGACAAAGCCACGTATTGTTCAGCCTGTGTTTGGGTAAAGGAGTGTTTGTCTGGTCAGATTATATTCCATAATTCATGCCGACTTGCCGCACGCGGCGTTTGGTCATATGATGCGTTTGTCTATGTTTTGTGTGGGTGTTTTCACGTTAATGTATGTGTGTGTGAGTGTGTGAGTGTGTGCATGTCGCTTCTCTTTGTTGATCGTTGGGCTGTGAGTTTCAGGGGAAACGGAGGGTGTTCAGGGCTTCACTTTGTTTCAATTTAAAGATTTGTCTATTTTATAAGTTTGTTGATGATAAAGTAGAAGCACAATTTCAACTGTGATAGGATGATAAATATACATACAATACAGACAATAGAAAGGAGATGTATTAAGAAATAATTGACTATTAATGTAAAAATGCAAATACTGTACTTTATAATGGGTGATACTGACTCAATCAAATACCACAGAAACACTTCATTGATACTGTGTATCTATCAATAGCAGCTAAATATAGATACATGCACTCAATAAATGTATATCAATACTGTTGTTTAAGGCTGTTTTTATGTGTATTATGGGCAGTAATCTCAGTAACTCATGACACAATACTATCACAAAAACTATCACCGGTGTTTCTGCAACACAGTCACGCACATCACAACATCTGTCTGACAAAGAAGTGGAAAGTAGAAACGGTGAAAACATACCATCATAGTGTGTTCAGCCTTGTTGTTTTCGCCCTGTGTGTAACTATGTTTGAGGCAGTGTTTGGCAGACAGAGGAGGGAGGACAGGGTGAGGACAACAAAGGTCTGCGACCGGACGTCAGCCGGAGACGTTGACATTTCATGGTCAGCTTCTTAAACCCTCACAGGCCACCAGGGCGAGTTCATGAGTACAATTGTTTGAATGTCGTAAACTGCCAGAAGGCACAACCGTAACGTCTTGAGCAAAAGAAAGGATAGAGTTCTAACACATTAACTTAAATCGTTCTATTGATTAGGAACAAGTAATCAATGATGTGTTGTCTCGTAGCACTCTGTGAAACTCCTCAGTGACGTCAGTCCAAACAACAGCACCACTGTGGCCCAGGTCAGGGGTGGATGGAACCTGAACCCTGTGTGTGTGGGGGGGGTGCTGGTGATTGGGTCTCATGGGATTCAGGACAGAGGCTCCACAAAGCCACATTCCAGTTCCCAGTTCCTACTCCATTCTGCTGAAGGTTCACCACCCCGGCCGGACAATGAGCCGGAGGGCCGCGCCCTGCCGGAGGGTGGGGGGGAAGTGACTGGCTGCTCGCCCTGAAATAGACTCTCCCCCCCCCCCACCATCTACCTTCCCACCGTACGACACACAGACACCATAACACCAAGTGAATGTACAGTGTGGGTGTGCACATTTACTTAAACTAAAAGTTTCCAAACTAAGAAAATGTAGGAAAGATCAGCCCCAAAACACGTATTAACTAGTGCTGACTAGCAAATGTTAGCATGCTTAAAGTAAGATGCTGAGCATGGTAAACATACCAATGTGTCTGCTTAACATCAGCATGATAGCATGCTGACATTAGCATTTAGCTGTTAGCACAACCCAAGCTGCATCCTCCAGGGCTGACAAATGAAGCCAATGCAGGTGAGCCACAAACATGCAGCTCTTCAAATGACCACTGGACACTGTCTCCAAAAGCGAGTCCATCCCCATGGACCCCCATGTTAAAATGCCAAGCTTTAAAGCAGAAATAATAATAATGATGATAATAATGTTTATCTATAATGTCCCCGTTCATGACAACTGTCCACTTTGAGCTTCACGTCCACATCTTATGAAGCCTTTGATGAACAGAGCTGCTATCCTCTCTTCACACTGTCAATAGTGTTCTTATTTCTATTCCCTTTGCCTTTTGCTACTCATCATTTTTCACCTTACAAGCACGCGGACGAATAACGAATACCTTTACCAGTCCCATAAGGAGAATCAATCGCACGAGAAAAGAGATTAGATCAACGCAGCACGTTTTGATTGAAGGGCACGGCTTCGTCTTGAGTGGTGACGCTCGATATCTTGTCCCTGCTAACGCCTTGAAGTGTCTGGGATTGTGGAGAAACATTTAGGGAAACGTAGAAAATCCCCGACTTAGAAGAGCTACATGAGGAATGTTTTTCCCCTTCATGGCTCATTCTTTAATTAAAAGCGTGTCACATCTACGATTAGACGCTAAATCATTTCATTCTGTTAGCCCACTGAAAAGCTCACTTGGCACATTAGTAATGAACGTTTGCTCGAATGCCATCCGATGATGTGGTCATGTTGTCACTTCTGCTTGACTGTAACAATGTGGCTCTCAGATATCTCAGCATCTACATTTTCTGTATCACCTTCCCCTCTTTCTCTAAATGCATTTTAGAAACAGAGACTTGAAACGTGTGTGAGAGGCTGTTGAGCCGTTGCTGCTTTTTCAGGTCTGCGAGGGTGGAGGGTCGGGGACAGGAAGACTGGCCGAGGAGATAAAACTTGTTGACTGTGATAGGACAAAACTGTCAGTCAGCGCCGGGCTGATCTGATGCAATAGTGATTGTTTTTAAAGAAGGCTGCAGAGCGGACGGACTGAAGATGAAGAGCGTTGAGGAACGGCAGGCCCTGCTTGCTCTATTTTAAAGATCTTAAAGCGACGGCGAGGCCTCTTCATTCGGTCTTATCAGTGCTTGCACCCCTGCTGTGATGACTGACATTACTTTTCTATTTCCAGACCTTCCCCGAAAGACTCTATTGTAATGGGAACCTTCAGCAGAACCTTTCTTTGGTGTCTTTTGTAGAGCCCAGTTTGTCCCATCCTCAAATGGAAGGGGGGACGGTGGGGTGCTTTGTTCCTCCGCCTGCCTCGTAGCTGGTTCAACGGTCCAGCTTGAAATCCAACACCCCCGTCCTGACTGAGAGAGTGGTGCGCTCCGTAACACTCGAAGAGCTTTAAAAAACTTCGGTGGTTTAAAAGGGAACCAGGTTTACATCAAACATTCATGAAGTCTGTCCTTGAGGCCGTTTATGCGTCGGACACTACACATGACAATCACAAGGACCAGGGGAGGCCAAAGATGTGTCATGTCACTGAGTAACCACAATGTTTATCCTTTACTCTGATCAAAGAGGCTGAAGTCATGGGGGAGCTGCCCTCTTTTATTAGAGCGACATGGAGGAAAGCAGTAAGCAGCAGGAGAAACACATAAAGATGAAAGCGAGGCTGCTTTAGAAGGCAAACGAACGGAGCAGCTGAGTGTGACAGTGTTCCAGTTAATGATCTGCAGGACTCGTGAGTTCAGCAGACGCCAGAGAGACAGTCGAAAATGCATCAGTGAGGTGATGCGTAATTACAGGACATTTTCATCATGTGGCATTATACTTTACTTTTCCCCGCTCTGGGTACGTGAAACTAAAAGACCAGTAGAGTCAGAGGACCGGAGCCGTGCAGGAAGCCCTCGGTCATAGATGTCCTACATGTGTTCTCTGTGCAGTCGTTACACATCAGTCCGCTGGCTAAGCATGGGGAAAATATGAAGCAACTGGCATCCTGAGTGGCGGAGCTGCAGCCTCTGGCATCACACACACACACATACTGGCTGCTCGCTCCATGCCAGAGCTGCTCGCAGCCACAGCGCTCCTCTGTCAAACAGAATCAGCAGGAGAGCCTGACGGATGCAAATCTGCGGTGGCTGAGTCGGAGGGTGATAAACATGATGGATGGATATTATGGAGGTAGTTGGGTTGCCTTTTAAAAACTCCCTGAGAGGGTTTAGAAGATGCAAATCAATCAATCTGGCTCGTTGAGACGCTCACTTGCGGGTTCCTCGAGGGCTCTGTGCTCCTCTTGTGAGGCTGTGTGCATGTACATGCTGACATTTGATAGTCTTTTTAACACACTAGCAGCGCGGCTCTATGGATGGGGATGCCGATCAGTCAAAGATTTAGATTTTTTTAAATCATTTTAGAGCTTTGTAAACATGCGGTACGGGGTGCTGCAGCCACGTCAAGAGGCCTGCAAGTTGAACTTTGCCTCCTCGGTATCTAATCTATTCATTAAAGCAGCTTCCTGAGGAGAAGCAGAGACAAGTCTGAAACAGGTTTACATCAGCCTCTGGTCGGGAAGCCTGTAAGCTCTCGAACACTCGGAGATAAGCTTTGTGCTGGAGCAGCAGATGCAGTGAGAGTCACAGCTGTGAAGTGCGTTTTGAGAATATTAACATGGGCCCTTGTTTTGTTGTGGAGTGATTGGTATTCAAGGCGATTGCTTATTTGCAGTCGCCACAGCCTCCCAAAGTCTGTGCAGCGCAGATAGAAAGTGCACTCGTACGTTAGAGGCTTGACAGCAGCAGACATTAGAGTGAAGTACAAAAGATGTTTGCCTCTAATGTGACGCAATGCTACTTTCTATATGACAGGAACAGGTTTCCATTTATTTGGGCGGTCCAGTGTTACTTAACTCCGTGTGCACCCAGGCCAGCGTTAATAGTTGCCGCTATGTATTCATCTGTTTACACTGGATGCTAAGCAATGTAGTATCAACTCGGTAGTAAAACTCCGTTCAAAACAAATAGTTCACAGAAATGATTATGCGTGCGTTTTAGGGCCGGGCATCGTGTTACAATACATCATCCGAGAAAACAATGGCGTCACGATGCAAAGTATACATGTACGGAGACACAATACATCCCTATCATGAGTGAGATTAAAAGCTTTTCACACAGCAGCGCGCACACATTGTGCCGATATTCAAAATGTAAACAACCACTAAACGTTCACGAGGAAATCCGTCCCGACAGAAGATGTAACATTGTCTGTAACAAAGACGGATGCACCTCAGCTCTTCATTCAGTCGAAGATTTAAAGGACTAGTTCAACATTTTGGGAAATACACTTGTTATTTTAGTACATTAAAGATGAAGCCAGTTAGCTTAGCTTAGCATGAAGACTAAAAAGTGAAGCCAATGCTGAAGTGCTGAACTTGAAGGGTTAGAAGAAGTCTGATTGTATAGAAGTCTATGGGAAAATGACTCTACTTCTCACTTGATTTATAAACTTGAGTTTATGGTCTAGATCGATAGTTTCAAGTCTTCTTCGATGCAGCATGATGTTCATTTAGTAATGGACGGTCCCATTGGGAGTAAAACAGACCATAAAGTAGGAGATGCTTCAGGGCTACCTTGAGATTGACAGGGTTGTTGCCGTCACGTTGTCCCTGTTTCACACTCGCAGTGTTATCAGCTCATGAAAGTTAAGTGTAACATTATGGTGTCCTATAAACGTCTTACTCGGCATACCGTTGTACTTAGCTACACCCTTCTGGTGTCACTTCTGGTTGCAAAAAAAAGAAGATAGCAACAGTCAAACTGCTGAACTCAAGGCTCCAAAACTAAAAGGACAGTCGACCAATCAACGGGTGGCATCAGGGTGACGACGTCCACTTCTTATAGTCTTTACTGGATACACAAGGAAACAGCTAATCCGTGTCATTATGTTATTAGACGTCAAATACACATACGTATATACTAGTATGTTGGGGGTGTGCTTTGTGTTTGAATTTCTCTTTCATGTCAGGAAGTTGAGCCAGCTCAGAGGGAAGCATATTGAGGGAAGATGTGTCAACAGTTCCTGTTCAACACTTCCCTCCTCAAAGGAAAGTTTGTGTCACTGAGAGAGAGAGAGAGAGAGAGAGTTCAACCTCCAACCGCAGAGAGTAACCTTTCTCACAATAGAAAGATGATGTGATACAAAGACAATGAGTTCAGATTATTTGCCTGATGGTCAGAAATTAAAGTTTATATTATTTTTGTGATCCCCGAGCGAGGATAGGACTTTTAAACAGGTGAGATGATGTTGTCCTAAATGTTAACAGGTGGACAGTCAGCTATCGCATTACATTCTTGTTGTAGGTTAACAACTAGGTGAATGAATCCGTGTTTTCCTTCCACATATTATGTACGTGCGGATGTTTTAGGGTCTGGGAAGCTCTCTGAACTCAATAAAGATCCCTAGAGGAAGTAGTATATAAATGTTCCTGGATCAACCTCGGGCCAAAGCTGAGCCTGCCTAAAAGAAATATGTAGTTGCACCCGCTGTCGAAATTAAGTAACACAGATGTGTGTGTGTGTGTGTGTGTGTGTGTCGTTCCACAGCAGATAAGACCTGTTGATTATGAGGCCATGTGGAGGAGTTTTACGATATCTCAGCTCGTTATTTACAGAACGTCCCATAAATGTTCTGCGGCCGTATCTGCGATGTTCCCAGTGTATTTGCAACTGACTGTTGTTAACGTTACAGAGAACTCGCATTGTAGCTGTTGTTAACACATGAAACACACACACACACGCACACGCACACAAGTAGTCCTGGCTTGTGTGTGTTCAGCAGATTCCACAGATTTCAGAGCCTCGTGGAGATTCTTCATCCCTCCACTCCTCTCCGACACAAACCCTCCTCTGTTGTTTCTGCCAGAGCTTCTCCGTCAACGCACCGGGATGCCGACATTAATTTTCCATTAATTTTAGGCTTTCAGAAGAGCGGAGGTCAGTAATGAGAACAAACATTAAGCTAAGTTGTTCAGTCTGTACTTTGGATTGCATCTTTCACATTTAAAAGACTCATAAAGGAAGGTTGTCTCTCTTGAAGTCTGGGTGTAACACTTGAAAAAGTGCAGGACGTGCAATCAGAGACGATGACTTCTGTATAATCAGTTATTATGATGAAGCTCTTATCAGCAGCATCTGATGAGCAGGAGAAAGCTGCTCGCTGGACACATTATGCTGCGTTTACACTACGAGGCGTCATTTCTAAATGGAAGCCGGTGACATCGAAGCTACAAAACTGAAAAAATCCAAGTTGAGCTGGTCCCAACTTCTGTCAGCGCTCCAATGACGCAGTGAAGCGTCTTTTCCGTCCAGTTCCCAGAGCTATTTAACGCCCACTACTATACTTCTGAGCCACAATGTGCTCGGCCGTCTCCTTACTTTTGCCGCATGTAGTCTGAGCATGTGTGTGACACTGTGTAGTATTTCCCATTGTGTTTTTGTCTAAGACATTTACACATCATGGGAAAGGGCCTGTAGTAAAGGGACGTTTGATGGAATAATCTTCGCATCTCACTCTTTGGTAAGAGGGAACCAACAGATGAGGCGTGTGCAGTTTGCTGTTGTTAGGTCACATGACTTTTATGAACGTTCCCAGTTTGAAAGCACCACTTACTCTCATTTGGAGCAACCACAAAGTTTATAAAAGCATGTTTTCTTTCTTTCTTTTCAAGGTGCTTTACTGAGCAAAGAAAGGGAACAATTCATTCTTGGCAGAGGTGGGTTGGGCGTTAGCTCGGAACAATTGTCTTACGCAACACAGTAAAGTGACAATCACTCACCGCTTGTGCCAAGTTGTACAACAGAGAAAACGTTTTGAGTCGGTTACAGTAATGTCCGCAGTTCATTTATGATGTTCTGAAGTAGCTTTAATCAATCAGCCTCCTGCCAGTGTCTGTAGAAAGTGAGTCAGACGTATTCATAGATGTCGTTCATTGTCTTCCAGCGTACAGTTGACTCTGATGTGGAGGGAGTGTCGGGTCAGATTTGGTCACAGTGACAGAGATTATCCTGACCAGCGCGGTGTCTCCATTATTTCTTATTCTGACCTCTTTGATGGCCATTAAAAGCCCCATTTTTCTAAATAAAGAACTTCTTCCACACAGCGGAAGGGAGGTTCTGGAGTCGAGCTGTAGTTTTTTTTTTTTTCCTGGATGACAATACAGCTCGAACTCTTCCTGCTGTCCCAGAGTAGGGCTGGACGGGACGGGGCGAGGGGAGGCGGTCAGAGGTCAGCGCCCGGCTTCCATTGTCCTCCTTGGAGCCCGGGGCGAGCAGGGAGCGGACCACACCGGAACCGGTCCCTTCCTCAAGGCCGGAGCAGCGCCTCCCCTCCCCGAAGTTCTCCGCAAACCTTCCCAGCAGACCTCCAATCACATGCCTCGGAGGCCCTCTTCCTTCCTGGCGAGCGGTCTGGAGCCACATGGAGTCCAACAACAGCCTCACTTTACACATGATTGTTTAAAAAACACACTTCACGACACACCAGCAGCCACCTGTATGTTCAACCTCGGCTTCATATTCATGGTTAACGATTCACTGGAGCTCTCCGTAATCTTTGTGCCTCTGGTTCTCCCTGAACCCATGGTGGGTTTTTTAAAAAGCTGTTGTTCTGGTCCGTAGATGCGTGTCACATAAAAGTGTTATTGACACACCGTCTCCGTTTTGTCTCCTCGGGTCTCTTCCAGGAGGTGTTGTGCACTGAGCTGCGGCCACGGCTCTGCGTGATCCGGCGAGGGCCGAGCGGATATGGCTTCAACCTGCACAGCGAGCGGTCGCGGCCGGGCCAGTACATCAGAGCGGTGGACGAAGACTCTCCAGCAGAGAGGGCAGGTCTGCTGTCCAAGGACAGGATAATCCAGGTACTTCAATAAGGGACCCCATGCAGGGCAGCAACTCGGTACAATAAGACGTTATTATTGTTCTGGTGAGATGGACCCAAAGTACTGCCAAAGAAATTCTATGATCATTAAAAATGTTCTAAACAAGAGTTACGCTCTATGTAGATGATGCTTGTAGATGCATAATTGCCTTCAGTGAGTGATGCTCAATATCAGGTCTTAAAATATAGATTAAGACGTTTCATACTTTTTTAGGATGCAGTCTAAAAAGTACATGCGTACAAAAAGTTTTATTTTAAAAGGGAAAAGAAATCGGACTGATCCACATCCACCGTTAAAGATACTCTGCAGTATGTAAGTGAAGCAGGTCTTCTGCTCGGCTCTTTCCCCAAAGTTAATAAGAGGAACGTCTTAAATCCACACACTGTGAGCAGCCTCACACCGGAATAATCAGCTTCTGAACTGGTCTGGGGTCTGCTCTGCACACCTCCTGTTGTTAGCGTCCGCTGGCCTACAGTAGAGAGACGTGTGTGTAAACAAAAAGTCTAATTACAACGTGAATCACTGCAATTTCTAGATCACATGTAAGAAGCTCAAAATAAACAAATCGTACAATTCTGGTGAAAAACAGCAAGTGTGTCATTAAAATAGGCACTATAATTCTGTTCTGCAAAAAAAAAAAAGCAGTTGATTTTAGGCCTACAAGACCACATTCTGGTGTCCTCTAACAGTCATTTTCAATCATACGTGGTATGTCAGCGGGGTTTTTAAGACATGGGGGCCGTGGCCGAGCCCTCAGGAAGGCTTTGAAGAAAGTTTTACACAGAAGCCAAACGGTGGAATCACAGCTTCTCGGTCCATCACGTGACGCCATTAGGCCGAAAAAGACTCTTTCCTCATAGGAATGAAGGCGGCGCCGGCTCCGATACTGAATCCAGATCTCTCTACATCTATACTGTTTGGGGAGCATTGGCATGGACAAGTTTGGGAGACCTTTGCTCTAAAATATATTACAACCATAAAAACCTTGTGGTTGTAATATCATATAACCAGACAGTACTTCCACTTATTATTTAGCCAGCAGAAGCAGAAGCAACACGAGTCATTCATGACTTAGTCGACGTGACTCATTCAGTGTCACACAGTATTTTAACAAAATCAGAGCGACATCAGAGCTCCTCCCTTCACTTCCTAAGTGAACAAAGGAAGAGGAAGAATCAGAAGAGAAGGAGGACAGAGAGAGGAAGGAGGGATTAAAAGTCCCACAGAGACCGGGGTCTGTTTGAGAGTCTAGCGAGGGGTTTGCAGTCCCCCAGAGGGCCCCAGAGGGCCCCAGACAGCCTCACCACCCACTGAGGAGCAGAGCTTTGTGGGGAGCGGACAGCCATTGTTTCTGCTGTTACTGGCCAAGCAGCTATTGTCCAGCTTCCTCTGTGGGACTGGCTTAGACGTGCAGGTCCACCCTATGACCTAAACACACACACACACACACACACACACACACACCCTCTGAGACATTTCTCACATGCTTTCCCATGGTGATTTAATCCAGAACACTCAGCTGGCGTGGGAGTGAGCCACCTGACATGTTGAGTTCCTGTGTCACACAGCAAGGTACCACCATGATGCTCCGTTGATTTAAAGAACAAATCAAAATGTTTGTTATTGAGCAAAGGAATGTGTGTGTGTGTGTGTGTGTGTGTGTGTGTGTGTGTGTGTGTGTGTGGACACACAGGATTTCCTGCCCCGGAGCCTCTGGCAGACACAGTGATAATATTGAGAAAGAAATCCGTGACAGTGATAAAACAGTTTGTTCACTTCTCTGTGGGAACAAAGACAAGAAGAAACGATAGCAACCTCTTTTTTTTAAGTTTGAAGGATTTCTATCCATTGGTGGAAATCTAAAAGTAAAACAACGTTCCTCTCCTCAGGTGAACAGTCTGTCAGTAGAAGGGAAGACGCATTCAGAGGTCGTGGCCGCCATTAAAGCCGGTGGGAAGGAGGTCCGTCTGCTGGTGGTGGACCCCGACACAGACACCTTCTTCAGGAGGTGCAGAGTGGCCCCTGCCTTGGACCACCTCTCTGGTGAGAGGACACGCACACAGAACGATGTCACCGTCACTAAGATGCTGCAATCAGCTCGTCATGTTTCCCCCCGGGTTCATTGTCAGTCGCAGTTATAGACGAGTTGTAGACACAAGACGACGCCTCCTCCTCTCTTGTCTCTCCTCCTCTCTCCTCCTCTCTCCTCCTCCTCCTCTTCCTCTCTCCTCATCTCTCTCCTCCTCCTCTCTCCTCCAACAGATTACAAGTCTGACACACAGTCTCTTCTCTCCTCCTTTAAGTCTTTCTATCTCTCTGTGTCTCGCTCCATCCTGTATGGCTATTTTTTTCCTTTTTTTCTCTCTCTGCCAAGAAACGTAGACAGAGACGCTGAGCCACTTCCTGCCCCCCCCCCCACACACACACACCTGAAAGTTAATCTTTTAGACATAAATAGATCAGATCAGATGGATCACAGTGGGATTGCACAGAGTAACAGTGTGGTTTGTAAAGTGTAAAAGCTTAAATGCACTCAAAAAATTATAATTTTGTGATCTTTCAACTGTCCCTTGTGGCCTTCATCAGCAGATGGAGCTTGCCACGAGATATGGCCGAAAGCTCCACAGAATATTTAATAAGAGGACTATTGTCTGGACTTTTTGTCAAACTGCTATTTCAAAGGGCAATAAAATGAATACACGACTGATTCCAGGAATTCGTTGTTTTGTGGCCTTCTCTCCTCAAATAAGGTCAGATGTGGTCCTCCCAGGAGCTGTAACAGATTCAGTGCCTTGCTCAAAGGCACTTTGACTTGACACAGGTCCTGCTGTACCTGCCACGGCCCCCGGGGGGAGCCCTAGTAGAGCCTGTAATGTGGTGTTTCTGTGTTTGAGGGCTGTCCCTCCACAGGAAAAGATCCTCAGGCAGGTGGTGTGTGTGTGTGTGTGTGTGTGTGTGTGTGTGTGTGTGTGTGTGTG
>NW_022280056.1:334745-338163 GCF_004355925.1 Anarrhichthys ocellatus | reverse complement strand
GTGTGTGTGTGTGTGTGTGTGTGTGTGTGTGTGTGTGTGTGTGTGTGGTGTTCTAGGACAAATGTCTGAGTGCCACTCTGCATCATGAGACCCTTCATGTAAACATGCTGCTGCCAGCTTGACAACCGACTGTGAATGAGGGGTGAAGACGCTGCCCTCTGAAGGAGGAAATACATTTATATTTTCATGGTTCAACAATGTTCCCAGTGCTCCCGGTTGATTATTAATAAATTGTGTACTTTTGTGCGGTGAAGCTCATCGGGGCAGATGTTTCATAGTTTCCGGTGTTTCAGTCCAGGATTAATAACAATGACGCCCCACAGGGGACAGATTCCAGCGAGGTGTTTCCCAGGTAACTGCCTGCACTTCACATGCTGCCCACTCAGAGAGCACCTGCCTACAGCGCCTCTCTACCGTCAACGGGCTCACACAGCCTCTCTCTCTGAGCTCGCTTTGTTTGGTTTCCAAGGCGCTCGCTCCAAGTGGCCTCTCAGCCCCGGAGCCAGATCTGTATTGGGACTTGGAGAGGCTCCTCTCAGAGTCAGGGACGCACAGCAAAAAGACCCGAGGAGGACTCCAATCTCAGATTAACTCTGGAGGACCTTCTGCTGTCTCCAGTAATAATCACCGTTAGCTAGAGACACGTTTGGGGCAGAGGATCAGATTGATGGAAGGTAAGAGACGTGATGATGTCTGTCTGAGGTTACCACCTCTCCAACGTGAGGTTTGGGTTCAAACATGGCGACACGTGGATTCATTTTTAAGGGGAGAGAGCAGCAGCATCTGATATGTGGAGGCTCTGTGGGTGCATAGAGGACCAGGATGAGCACCATCTCACAGAGGATGAACCATGTGTGAATAATAGATGACCTGCTCATACCTGCCCCATGTAACAGAGTAAGTGTTGCTGGGATGAAAGGTGAGCTGCAGAGAGACTCTTGATCTAGCAGAGTGGAGCTGATGGTGCAGGACCGCAGCAGGTCTCATGGAGTGACATCAGCTCCGACAGACGTTGTATTTTTGGAGTTCCAATGAATGATTCTTGTGTCATCTTCATGCCTACAGGTCCGCTGCCTGAGCCGGTCATTAATGGAGGAATGGACGAGAAGGTAAGATTACACCAGCGGCAAATATATCACAGAGACAAACGCAGGATTAAAGCCATCACTGGGTTTGTAGATCTGCTTTAGAGCGAAGCCAAAAGTGAGATTTGAACTTTGAAGTGTGTGAAGAGCCGTCGGTCTCCCACAGCGGAGACTTCCTGTCTCCTGACAGAGAGGAGGACGAGAATACTTGTGCTTTGAATGCTCTGTAGCTCTGTAACAGTCAAGGTCGAAACAGGGTTTCAAAGTAACACGCAGCATTTTGGCATTCAGGTGTGGTTTCGCCACATCAGAGAACTGAAGTTAGTTATTAATCACAGAGACGTGTACTGAACGGACTTTCCTGTGATTGTCTCAAAGTTCTGGCATTCTTTGTATACGGTGCTGTGTGGAAAACCCCACCCGGCTAGTACCCCATTAACTTTGAACTATTTGAAAGTGTTTGACCAAGGATGGATTGTGTATTCAACATTGAAATCCTCCTTGGCCCACAGTTTAGAGAGTATTGTATTAAAGGTACATTAAGACTAGAAGCTTCTCTTTTGAGCCGAGGCATGAAGAATGTAGCAGCTTCATGTTAATCCTGCTCAAGTATTTGGGCGTAATCCCAATGAGACACACTGGCCACCACTTACTGTAGGAGGCAAAGGCTCTCACTCACTAACTTCAATAATGAGTTCGACATTTTGGGAAAACCGTTCGTTGTCTTGTAAGGCTGCACAATTCATCGAAATTACAATGTGGCCTCTTGCAATTTATAAAAGGTGAAACGTGTGTGTCACGACCCGGCTCAAAGTACAAATTTAATGAAATGTTTTCGTGCTGTAGAGATGTCGTGGCCTACTTATTATACTCTACTGACTTAAGCCCCACAAGAATGCTTTTTGACGGCCTCTCAGGTTACCAGAGTGTCTTGTTCCCAGGTGGACACACTAGACTTGTATGTAAATCAGTGTTGATAAGATAAAGAGATGATTCCACACTTGTATGAAGACACTTTAGAGACGCTACTGTGCTGACCCGTGGCTGCCTTCTGCTCCGGCGTTTGGCCAAATATGCAAAGTGAAGCCTGGAGCGGGCTGCAGGGAAGTTAATTGTTCCTCGTATTGTTGCGAAACAGACGCTCGTTAAAGGGTGGTAGAGCTGAGAGGTTGGGGTGAGAGGTCAGGGACAAGTTGTCTGTGAGGTAAAACGATGCCGTCTTTAAAGGGGTAGTGGGCTGGAGTGGGTTAAAAATCCTCTCGTATGACATACTGATAATTATGCTGAGGCTGCAGAAACGTAAATGCCTCATCCTGTCACCTTTGCAGCTCATTCGAACTGCTGCAAAACACTGAGGGCAGGAAATAGGCTGTAATTCAACCAGCAAGAGAAGCAGGAAGAGTTTCTCAAATCTCACCACTCTTACAAAATTAAATTTAAAGTTTTGCCTTTTCCACGAATATAATCCGAGGAAAAACAACAGATGTACTAAATACCGCTTATTGGTGATTCCCAGATGACAAAACATGTTTACAACTTCTCAGCTGCCTCTAACTAACTTGTACTCAATAGAAAAAACAAGGGTGCCCCCTGTGGTAAGGACTGGTACTGCATCACCAAAACGAACAACAGTTTCCCAGTAATGATGTGTTAGTGTGATAATGGAGCGATGCTGATGCTGAGTGCTTGTGTCCCCAGGTGAATGGTAGAGGGGCCAAAGAGGCAGAGAGGGACTCAAAGCTGTCCGTCAGTCCTTCTCCGTCCAACGCCTCGTCCAACGCCTCGTTCACAACCCCGCCCACCAACACCCCACCTGAGGTACGTCCCAGCAAATAACAACCTCTTGTGATTTCATAATGTAAAGTGGAACTAATGTAATACGTTTTTTAACCATTCAGGGTTTTATCGCGGACGGCATCCCAGCGCTCAACATGTCCCTGCAGCAGGTGAAAGAGCTCGCCCACCAGAAACGCTCCAACAAGAGAGCCCCCCCCATGGACTGGACCAAGAAGAACGAGCTGTTCAGTAACCTATAGGGCCCCTCAGCCCCCCTCACACACCTGCTAGAGGGATTCTCACAAAGAGACGTCAGAAAGACATTAAAAGAGCAGATTAACTATCGGCATCAGACAAATCAAGAAGTTCTGTAAGATATAGTACTCTTCATTATTACTCTTCATGCTACTATATAATCCAGATATTACATATATATAATAATATGTATAATGTGATACTAACAATGAGAGATGCTCATGCCAATGAAAGAGAACTGGACCATGTTGAAAATGTGTGTGTGTGTGTGTGTGTGTGTGTGTGTGTGTGTGTGTGTGTGT
>NW_022280056.1:326062-333562 GCF_004355925.1 Anarrhichthys ocellatus | reverse complement strand
ACCACATCATTGATATATCATAACTTGTTTTATCAATTAATAATGACCACACACAGCATTAAATAGATGTAGTACAATATCTTTCAGTTAAAGCATTGCATCAGGAGATTTGTCTGCACATTAACGGAGCAGTAATACAGCATTTAGTCTTTCTTTAATCCAAACACTTAACTGATATGGACAACCTTCATATGACAAAGACTGTGAGAGGGCTGCATGTTTGTGCAGATGCATTAAAGCGTATAAATATGTCAGCAGTGGATCACATGACTTCTTGTAATGATGAAACAGAGAATTGATGAATGTCGTATTTCCGCTGCCTCCAAGTGGCCAAAGATTTTAATTATTGCAGGTTTAACGTGTCTACATTGACCTTTTGACTCCTTCGTCAAAGTGAAAATAAACTGATCCGTGATCAGAGGTGTGACAAGTTTCATCCCATAGAGAACAACACAGCAGCAGTTTTCTGCCGTCTTTTAACTCACTGTTGACTTTCACTTTAAACCAAACCAGGATGTGCTCGTTCAAACAGTATTATGTGAAGGAACAACAACAAAATCCTTTGCATTTAATGCAGAATGCTTCCTTTCCATGGAACCACAAATCACGTGGACCAAGAGGCCTCACTTTAATTGATTTCATCTGACCCCATAAATCTAACATCTTATATTCATATTAGTCTCCTTGCACAGCTCCTTCAGCTGAAGAAGTTTGAGAACCATCCCCACGTGTTCAGACCCTTAATTCTCAGACACACTGTGTGTTACCGTCACATTTCATGCCCTCAGGCTGTCTTGAGGCGTGTTTTTCACAGGACTTCATGCTTGCAGTTGAGTATCTGTCCTCCAACGTGGCACTCTGTCTCCAGCAGCTGTCTCCTCCTAATGGCCTCGACTTTTCTGCTCCTCCACTCTCCTCCTGGCCCCGCCGTCACAATCACAGCTCACTGTCGCACTCTCACCGGGACAATTAGCATAATTGGAACTTACGACATTGACCGATACGAGGGCTAAACGGGACAAAATGGTGACTCGGCGGGGAGAGATAATGATGATGGTTGTTATAATTGGCTATTAAGAGGAATCCTGGAAAAGATGCTTGTGATTATGATCATAATGGGAAGGACGATGTTCAAAGGTGTGAGGTTAATAATAACTTCAAAGCTGACTGTAGACACAACGATGATGACATCTAATCATTGGATTAAAAGGCCAGTGTGTAGCATTTTGGGGGATGTATTAATATTCATAACTCATCTCATTTGTGTATCATCACCTTTAACTAAGAGTTGGTGTGTGTGTTCTCGTTAGCGTAGCATGAGATCCTTCATATCTACATACTGCTGCATCGTTATTGTAAAACACACGTTACTCTTGTAAATTTCATTTTTGTCGAGAATCAATGAAGTTGTTTAAAGATGTTTTCACAGCAATAGAAAAAAAGATATTAGAAAGGGGATTATGACCCGTTTAACTTTGTTGTTTTATCGGATCAGTACTCGTTATTGGTGAATACACAAGTTCAAGTATCAGTATTGGGAGGAAACGGCGCTTTCTTTGAAAGGGAGGAGAGAGCGGAGGGCTATTCAGTTGGTTGACATCTCAACGACACCACTAGATGCCATCAAATCCTACACACCGGTCCTCTAAAGAACTCTTAGTGGAAATAAAGGCGAAGAATGTACAACCAGCAGCCAGCTAGCTTAGCTTAGCACGAAGACTGTGAACGGGGGGGATACAGCTAGCCGTTTTTATACATATTAATAAAACAAGACTTAACGTGTTAAATAGTAAGCAGAGGTCCTGGTTTCAGTCTTTGTGCTAAGCTAAGCTAACAGCCTGCTAGCAGTACATACAGCTTGCTATTAAGTGGTAATGATCTACTCAACTAACTCTCTGACGTGGATAATTAAGATGATGAAGGGCAGGTGCAGGTCGTGCGCTGGACCTTCACAGCTTAGGTGCAAACACTGCTGGTTGCGAGGCAACGGTGTCCGCCAGGGGGGCCCTTGTAAGGCCTGGAGCCGGGTGAGAAGAGGGGTCGACACAACGCTACCTTCAAAACCCCACAGCACGCTAAAAATAGACCAGGAGTGTGTGTGTGTGTGTGTGTGTGTAGAAATCACTGTGGAGAAAATGACGGACAAAAACAGAAATACATGGAATAAGTCACATTGAGTGTAGGGAGAAGGATGGAGGAGACGACTTGGTGAAGGTGCTACAAGCCGGCGGGTGAAGTGTGACGCATTAGCCGAGTAAGTCTGCTGTAATATGAGCTTCTCTCTGTTTGTCTTCTCTGAGAAAACCTCATCCCCTGCTGCCTTACTCTCCTCATGCACACACTTACACACTCGCACCCCATCTCCTTTTATAAAAGCACCCAAGGACAATCCTCACTATTAATAGGAAGTGTTGTCAACTGGCTCTGGAGAAATGAGACCGTCTGTTCAACTATTTTTGCGGTCCTTTGTAGCCATGACTCCTGACACTGTCAATTGCATTCATTTTCCAGACTATTAAAGAAGATTAAAACTGCTTTTATTCATACGACTCATGACAAATATCTCTTTTCGATTAAATTCTACATGTGGTAAAAAAAATATCAAGAAACACGCATGAAAAAAGGTTTTCTTTGCCTGCATTTAGGAACGAAAATGGCGTCTAAATGGGCCATGGCCATTGTTTTCTGCCCATCACGGGCTCCCGCAGAGAGTCGAGAGCGGCAGTGATGGACTCGGTGTTGTATTATTTACTTGGCTCGTCTTTCAGCACCGGGCTCTTTTGGTTCCAGCTCTGGAGCGGTAATCGAGCTCCGCGCATACTGCGGGTGATTTATGGGCCGGGGGTCGCCGTCCTGTAGCCCTCAGCGGTACCCCGACCGCCACAACCCGACTGCGTGTACAGACATCTGCATCCAGGGTTTGCACACCGAGTATCTCACTCAGTACGGCGAGGGAACCAGAGCGATGCTTCTCTACAAACACACGTCATCCCTGCAGCACTCCGTGTCTTAGTTGAAATGACCCTCTGGGAAACAAAACGTGGTGTGTGTTTGTTTGTGTGCGTGTGTGTGTGTGTGTGTGTGTTATTTCGCTTGTGTAATCGTTTCTGAAAAACTTATACCACTCTATCAATAATTACTCGACTTCTCGACAGGGACAATTAATGTATCCTCCTATTGATGATTACTGTTATGGCGTGTGTGAGTGTGTGCATGCTTGTGTGTGTGTGTGTGTGTGTGTGTACCCCAGGAATAGGGCTTGGTTTGAAACAGCACTTAAAGCTTAGCACCATTCCAGCTAAACACCTGTCACACACACAAACACACACGCACACACACCTGTTTGATGCATGCCATACAATCTGTCTGTCTGTCTGTCTGTCTGTCTCACACTCACACTTGAACACATTGTGACATGTTCAGAAATGTTGACGCTTGTGTCTGCAAGGTCACATTTATATATTCTCTCACATGGCTGCTTGTTTTTCTGACTACGGCCGTCATCCAAACGGCCAGCAGCTTCTGTTCTCACAGACATTTTGGGTGTGGGGGGGTGGGGGGGTTGTGTGTGCCTCTTTATGTATCCATCAGTTGGTAAAAACCACCAATCAAATGCAATTGAACCTGCAGCTGGAGCGTCTTTCAGTCGTCATCAAGAGGCGGCCACAGCTGCAGAAGAGCAAGCAAAGAGGGCGATAAAACTCTCACTTGTCCTTCACAGCTTCCACGTCTCTCTGTCTCTCTCTCTTGACTTCTTCATAGCGTCCTCCCTCCATCGGGCTCGACACTGATCCGTCTTCCTGTCACCGCTGCCGTTCCTCCGGCCCGTGTGCACCCAGTCATTCCCAGCCTGCCGCGCTCCGGCCCGTATATGGCGGGGCCATCCGGCAGGGGAGCCACAGGGTTAAATATACTCCGAAGCGCCGAGAATGCCAAACTCCTCCGGCAAAACCTGCCAGAGGTTAGCTAACACACACACAATGGGCACATGTGCTCATTGCCTCATTAGCATAAGCATTTTCTGCTACCATTCTTATAAAGAGACGTCCCATCTGTGAGGTGCATCCGGGAATGTTAAAACTCTTCATCTGCTGTGGCCGGGCAACACATCTGAACACACAGTGTGAAGTCATCGGGGAACACACTGATCAGGTAAATCTAATATGACCAATCAAACAGCAAGAGGTACAACTTAACAAATTAAGACTTTTTGGGGGCAAATATAAACCTAAATTCTAATGTTGGTAATATTTACGTTTAAGTTTCCCACATGTAACTTCACGGTAGGTGGGTAAAAACCTTTTATCATTAATAAATTCATATAAACTGAATAAAATCTCAAACCTGAGAAGCTTCCTCCCTGTCTTGTGCATATTCTACACACATTTCATTGTTATTCACAAAGACATAATTGCTCTCTTTGCAGGGCCGGGGACAGGATTTTAGGAATACCGATGTCTCTATAAGCCCCAACACACCCCCAGAAAACTTATATCAGAAACCCAAAAAGAGGTCTTTATTTTTTATCATTTAGATTTTTCTTATTTCATTGATCAATCCAACTATTCCATCACGACTTAAAATGTAAAATTTAAACACGGCGTCTAAAAATACTGAAATAAACTCATTGCCAAGACGTTGGAGAATGTGAATTTGCAAAACTTTAAGAAAAACGACGTCATTGTCCAATTTTAAAAAAGACATAAAATGTGTTCAAATGGAAGAACCCATCCATAGAATCTGTGGGTCTAAAGGTTTTTTAATTTTATTTATTTAACATTTATTTAAAGTTACTACAAGGAACTGTGATTTAGTGTTGATTTTGGCGGCCCCTGTGGACAACAGCGGTAGTGTTTCCGAGCACCAGAGTCCCTTTACAATAGAAAACCTCTCATTCTACTGCAGCGGGATCTCACAGTCTGCCACACGCGGTCCTGGTTCTGGTTCTCCCGGGCCTCCCTCCCCTCCAGCGGGCCCAGCTATACTGCCTGGGCCTCCAACAGCGTGGTGGTGGTGTAGATGATCCGCTGCCGCCGGGCATGGAGCTCTCCACCAAATACAAGTTGTCTGTAATATCTCAAATTATCTGACAGCCCATTAATGAAATGCTCGATCTAATTTGAATTGGCTATAATGTGACATTGCAGCAAACCCAGACGCGTTTCCACACTTCAACAAGTTATAAATCAAAGAGATTTAAATATGCAATACAAACAGTAGCTACTGAGGAATCTATTGAGGTCATACGTCTTGTGAGAGACTGGACGGGCCTCTGTAAATCAAACGTCTTGGCTCTTTACTGAGAAGCCTCTTCTGAGGAGGCAGTGGCTCTTTATCAGTTTCTACTCTCTCTCTTTGACCTGAGAGAAGAAGGGGGGGGGGGGGGGATGTTGACATAAGCAACACGAGAGCCTGGAGTGTGTCCTCACTTTATGTTCTCAGGGACACACTTACTTAAGGGGAGCGCCCGGCCTTGGTTTACTACCAGGCTTTCGGGCCACGTGGCTGCAAAGTGATGAAGTGGGAGCAGGAGAGGACAGAGAATCACGGGCAGCAGGTTCCAGCCAAGACATCGTTGGGATGGGAGGGTTTTCACACCGGAGGCTGCCACAATATCAGATTTTCACCACCACGATGATCGTGGTCAAATGAATTTACGACAATGATATCATCGTTATATCTAGAGAACAATGTGCATTTAGGGGGGTTTTTTTGTTGGCAAATGAATTAAAAAACACAAGTGTAGGGAGGTGGAGAGAGTCTGTACCCATTACTGTTATTTACACAATATTATTATGTGTATTATATTATAAGAGATCCATCGAGCAAAGGCTTGAATGAGTTACTGGGTTTTATCAGCAGCTGTGTTAAAGTTCTGATACGAGTGGTATCAATCATCTAACACTCTGCGGGGAAGCAGATGGGAGACATTTTCCAAAACTCTTCCTTTAAGTGTGTTGATGAGAATCCTTTCTCCTGCGCTTCCTGTTTACCCGGTGAAACAGGAGAATAGTGCGCTCGCTGCCGTGCACGTTACCGCTCTGCACACTACCTTGATGTGACCTTCCAGCCTCCGTGTAGCATCTAGGGGGGGTCCTCGCCCGTCGGGTGTCACATTCTCAAAGCTCCCTGAAAGAACACCGAAAATTCTGCCATTGTGTCATAACTGCCTGCCCGCATGCCCGGTGCACTATTTATACCGGAGGAGCACAACTGCTGCTATAGGTACAGTTACAGTGGGGCACTTCAAACCCCAGCTGCCCTGCCTCAGCTAATAATACGACGCCGTATATATACGCACTATCCTACACACACACACACACACACAAACGCACGGCTGCCTGCTCTGCTGCTACTTTTGGCCCTCATCATCCTCCCTCAGAGTGCTTCCTGTATCTATCCCGGCGATGAGCCGCCACAGGCAGGCGGCCCCCGACATGCCCACCTCCCACACCGAGCCGCCTGCCAACACACTCTCACACACGCCAGCCGGTTACATCACAACTGAGCTCCAAATCATTATGCACATAATCATTCTGGAGGGAAGGACAACGTGGAAGTCCACTGTCCAAAACTAACACAAGCAAACACACTATAATACACAACGTGTGTACGGTCAGACGTACAGAGTTTTACTGTCTAATAATATTTAATCAAAGTAGATCTGAAGGGGCTTTTTTTGACACATAAAGACCTTTATTGTCATACAAATTGTACTTTGTAATATAATAAAAACACGTAAACTTCCAAATGGGATGTAATACTTTTCATAGGCTCTGTAATAGTTTTTTGTGGCATTTTGGCCGTCGCCATCTTGGTTTAATACGTTGAATAACGCTGAATCGATTAACTGATTAAGCAATTACCGGAATAATAATGCATTTTGCCTGCAACCTACATTAAGAGAGTCAATCTTTAACACTGGGTACGTGTTGATTTAAAGACACCAAAAAGTAATGACAGGAGCATTTCATTTCATTTCAGTAATTACGGCTTGTACTTGTTGTGGAAGCTGAAGAGTTGGCACCAATGGTACTTTTATCTTTCCAACATAGTATAACGAAGAATTTAAACAGACCACACAGCACCGAGGGGTCCACGGCAGAGGGCATCCTGTTTTAGGACTTGTGTGTCCTCTCTCTTGTGTCATGATATCCCCGTACTTAAATATCCTTAAGTCAACAATCACAACAGGAAACATGACACCAAGTCAACACGCTGCGAGCGACAGCACCTTGAGAACTTCAACTTCAACCTACAGGCCCACTTTAGCCGAGCAAAGCTAATTATTTCAGCTATGGAAGGATAATGTCAGTCCAAGGATTCTAAATTACTCCTCTAGATATCATCACAGACAGCTCAAATGACTTCATGTCCAAAAGTATTCTTTCCAAGTAATGATCCCAAACTAGTGTTTCAAGAATTGCCTTCTCACCATGCAAGCCCACTGATATGTGTGTGTGTGTGTGTGTGTGTGTGTGTGTGTGTGTGTGTGTGTGT
>NW_022280056.1:306031-326052 GCF_004355925.1 Anarrhichthys ocellatus | reverse complement strand
GTGTGTGTGTGTGTGTGTGTGTGTGTGTGTGTGTGTGTGTGTGTGTGCCTCTGCACGGGTGGTGCAGCATTATCGCCGCTGTGTTTTATTAGCATTAGAGCACAGTGCTTAGGATGAGCCGCAGTAACCTGATCCCAAAGATTGAGCTAAATGTCAGTGAGCCACCTTGAGCTTTGCACAGCTACAGCCGGCCCACAACCGCACGGCGGGTCAGAGGGGAAACACACCGCGAGGCAGCTTCAACATGGACGCTGGGAAGAAAAGCTCGGGGGCAGATAAATGAAAGAAACGACGGGGAGAGAGAGAGAGAGAGAGAGAGAGAGAGAGAGAGAGAGAGAGAACATGAGGAATGACAAAAGGCCGGTGATGAAGAGGATGGACAGTTTCCCAGTTATCCGCTGCAGGTTTATTGTGTTCAGGGTTCACTAATCAAAACATACTGACCGGAGACCATCTTGTGATGGGATCACACCAGCCAAGCTGCATAGTCGATATGTCTCTATTACACATGGATAGATTTGATATAGTCTAAAATCAGGTCTACATTAGTTCAGCAGACATACAACACGAGAGAGAGAGCCCTTGGAGTCAGCACACCAGTAGAACTTCGCTCCTACAAGATGGGATAAAATAAGCGCACAAATACACAACGAGGGCCTGGTGGTGATGGCGCACCAGGAAAAGGCAAAAGAGAGAGAAATCTTAGATGTTAGCACGCCTGTAGAAAACAGCTTATACACGTACCAAATGCCCAAAAGCTCACCACAGACAATGAGCATCTGGCGACGGCGCACCAGGATAAAGTAAAAGAGAGAGAAATGTTGGTGTCAGCGCACCAGTAGCCTTTACATATTTATATTCATATGTTTTAAAGGAGGCACTTACTTATTTGTAGACGAAGTCCATGCGCCTATCCCTCTGGACAAAGATGGGACGTTACTGTTGACTCCATCTTAGTTAGGTGTGTTCCTCTGTTCCATCTGTTACGGCTGCAGGTCTTTACGGTCCTCTCCACAGACGAGGTGGTAGAAGGTATAGTTAAGACCAGCTTCAAACGCAGCTGTTTGTGGACAGTAAAATCCCACCAAATCAGACTTCAATCCAATCAAGATCAAAGAATTTTGGATATCTGGGCAGGATCCTCAATTTGTCAACAAATACATCTGACATCAAGCTCCTCCAGACAGTCAAACCTTCCATTTGTGCAGTGATGTAGAGAGCCAGGGGTCACAGCGAGTTTTAAATCATTTTGTGTAAAACGTAGAGATCCAGTAGGTGTTGGAGGATAGTTTGTAGCAGCCTAGAATTGGAGATCCACCTGACAGATGATGCTCTAGGGATGCAGCATTTCACAACTTCAGCCAGCAAACATGTGCATTTGGTAGACTTCCAAAAAAATAGCTGCAAGCCCCTCAACAGTCTTTTGCTGTTTGTGAAAGCACCAAATTCAATTTATGTGCATAAGCGCTAACTATGGCTTCAGGCACATTTTAGCCTGTACCCCATCAGACACAGCTTTATCGCATGTTTGTGGGATCAACTTTTCAACACAATTATTATTTTGCAACACATCCAATACATCCATATTCCTGGTGTACCTCCTTTATCTCAGTAGCTGTTGACATATCTCCACACAGGTCATCATCATCTCCAGACCTGGCAGAGCTGCTGATCGATGAGGTCTTTTAATACTGTTTATCTTTAGCTTTTCATGCTTCAGCAGAGCTCTTGGTACATTGTTCAGGTCACAGTGTCCATCTTTTATCCACACGCCGTCGCTGCTGGAGGAGATGAGTAGTCATGGAGATTTAAAAAAGCTTGCTAGCCCAACGGCAGCCACTTAGCCACGACTTCCTGTCCTAAGTTACTAACAGTTACTCTGAAAAGTCTGTGTAATGTTTTGCCCCTTCTGGTTAAGGTCCTGCAGGTCTTGTGTTGGTTTATCGTTAGCGACCACAGCTCTTTGTTCTTCATGAGACACTGTTGAAAACAGCAGCCATTTAAGTTAGCCGCGATAGCTGCTAGCCGTTAGCCGCTAGGTGCTACTGCGAACGAGGCCCACGTGTCTGCAGCCTTGAACTTCCTGTATTCAGGACGAAAGGTGCTTTCAGGAGCATAGAAGTATCATCAGAGAAACTGACTTAATTGACCAAAAGTGAAAGTATCTTTTCTGCAGTGAAATGGCCTCTTATTCAAATGATTATATATTAAATCAATAGATTGTTAATACAACACTTTAAGTAGTATTTAACTGGAGTTTTAACTATAAACATTTTGGTAGTTTATTCCAGTGGTTTCTAACCTAGGGGTCAGGCCCCTCCAAACGGTCTCAATGTGAATCTAAGGGGTCGAGAAATTGCACTGTATTCTATAAGCTAATCAAATGTTTTTTTATATGAATTAATTTGTAAAATAACTAGTACAATACTCAAGCGAAGTACCTGAAACTTGTACTTACCCAACAGTGTTAAGTAAATGAACTTTGTTACTTCCCACCACTGGAAAAGTCTTTGCTTTTCAGGAATATTAGAGATGCATTGAGGACTATTGTGTCAACATATAAATAGGACTGTTTACTTTATTTCAGTTTGTTTCAAGTGACCTTTCGAAAGCTTTCATGTTTTGGACATTTCCTTTGTGACTTGTTGAGTATCTCATCAGTGTCTCATACCTGTCATTCACAAAGCCGTTGTTGCCCCCGAGCATGCATGTTCTCTAGTGCACATCTTATTTCCAGCTTGCCGGGCAGTATACCCCTCTGCAGTTGTTGCCCCCCCCCACCACCACCCCCACCACCCCCACCACCCCCACCCTGCATATTCTACGGGGCCATCCCAGCCCACCTATTTGTGACGTTCTCAGCCAATGAGGGGCCAGTGTATGGTGAGCAAGCACCAATGAGGCCACTTTTTCATCTGTATAAAACTTTTCAGAACAGTTTGCCGGGTTGCACTTTCCATCAGTTCAGGGCTCCGAGAAGAGAGCAACAGCCCAGCGAGAGAGAGAGAGAGAGAGAGAGAGAGAGAGAGAGAGAGAGAGAGAGAGGGTAGAGAGAGAGACAGTGTGAACGCAGGGGGGGTTGCCAGTTTTTAATCCCAATCCCACACTTCAAGAAAGTGGTGGGTGAACATTTGAGCTTCACTTTGTTTTTACTGTCAGTGTCAGGCCGGCCTCAGACTTGATGTGATTGTTTCTGTGTTTTCTATCTCTTTTCGTTCCCGAAGTCTCTCCGTGTCAGCGAGGATGGAGAACGCACACATGAAAGAGTTGCCAGACGTTCTGTCTCACTTCGGCGTCACTGAAGAAAGCGGCCTTTCGCCTGAGCAGTTCAAGAAGAACCTGGACAAGTATGGCTTCAACGGTGAGGGAGATGGATGGATGGATGGATGGATGGATGGATGGAGCATTGGAAGTGTGTAAAGAATGAGCAGTAGTAGTAGTAGAATCTCAGGATGAAGGAACACACATGTATCTTTGGATTTAGCTTGGAACAGAGAGTGGAAGCCATAGAGGCAGAGCACAGAGCACCTGCGAGGTTTAGCAAGATGAACTGGCACAAACACACTGAAGGGGAGGAGAAGTATGAACTGTATGTTTTTGATGAAGGTCTAACTGCGGGAAACAAAGTGTGGTGGGGGGGGGATGTTTGTGGAGCAGGTGCATCAGCGTTTCAGGTTTCTGACAATCGCTACTGGCTTTATGTTTGATTGAAGATTCTTTATTTGTTAGTGAATTAAAGCATGACAGCTCGCTCGACTCAAGGTCAACCTACTTGCTTACCGACTGCCTCTCACACAGTAGCCTCCCTCAGTGGGATGGAGGTGAGCGAAGTCTATTCGCTGAGGAAGGCCATGAAATGCAGATGAATGATAAAAATGAGGACCTTGAATTGAGACTGTCTTTTGTCAAACTGAGTAAAATCCGGCATTTGAGAAAACACCTGCAATAGGCAATTTAAACTCATCACAGCGGGGGATGCACAGGCATAATTATCATTAATGATCTCTCTGTTGCATTGAACAGTGTCCTTTGAGCTGGGACAGAACTGTCGTTAATGTTGCTTATTAATTAATTGTGTAATTATGTTTTTTAAATTGCAGATTTGTAACAAAAACAAGAGTAACATAGAGTTTTTAGCGCCATATCATTGCACTAAGTCGTGCTCAACAGGTTGCAGTGAAAGTTTAGCATCTCAGCAGATAAATGGATGTTGACACAGCAACAAAGTAATTAAGGTAACTGTAAAGGTCAGTTATTAAAGTCACATTAATTTTGTCATAAACTGGCAGAGGTTCAAGGAGGCCTTAACAAACCAGCTGCTGCCTAACATTAATTAAGCACTTAGAGTCCTATCAATAGTGCAGTAGATAATAGTTTCTGTCCGGTGGTTTTGATTCTTAAATGGGTCAAAACGTTAAAGCGATGCAGTAAATGTGGCGGTCGTCTGTGCTTTATTAATATTGTTTGTCTCTCTTCCCCCACAGAGCTGCCAGCGGAGGAGGGTGAGTCCACTCTGAGCCTCAAACACCTGCTTTTCAATTATTCATGTTTGAATCACATGTCCTTTTAACTTTGTGCCACCCGGACACACCTGTCCCTCTCACTTCCTGTGGTGACAAGTCACACACTCGTTTATCCGACACCTGTCAGTGGTGCCACTGGTTGTTGTGACCCAAAGTACTAATAATATGTTCACACCACGCACACAACTCAAGAAATCAGCTGATCCAAAGTTTGTCTTTGGAGATGTTGGATGTATGACTTCTACAGTTGTTGTCCTTTTTAACCCAAACTAATATTATTATTTGTCATGCCCGCCTGCTACGGTAGTTCTACTAGATTAACTTGGCCCAAAGAATGTAGAAACTACTTTGAACAAGTTTGAACGGCATGCAGATAGTTTAGGTGGCAGATATTTTTTGGCTTCATCACAATCAATGCTTCTCCTACTGAACCATTATATTACTGACATTATATTGACATTCCATGACACTTATACCATGTAAATATATAAGTACATACATAATTGACCACACACACTCGAATGCTGTGTTTGATGTGATTTTATGTATATTTTTTAACAGGAAAGACCATCTGGGAGTTGGTGATGGAACAGTTTGAGGACCTGTTGGTCAGAATCTTACTGCTGGCCGCCTGCATCTCTTTTGTGAGTTTGCTCACTTTTCTCTCTTTTACATGATATGGTGTATTTGTATTTTCATTGAACGGTACATACATCCAGGGAGCCTGCAGAGGCTTCAGAACACGGTCATTGTGTATTTAAGGATCTTACATTAAAGACAGATGTTTGTCGGAATTTGGATAAAGGTTCGACATATTAGATCAACGATGACGTTCTTTTCCTTCTTTTATTTTAATGAGTCACACGATTATACTATTATACAGAAGATCATTGGTAGAAATCTGAGAACCCTTAACGTTTTGTGCCAAAATGTATTATATATTTGACATTTTAGCACAGTTTACACCCTTTAAAGCTCATGCATGCATGTAGAAGCTGACCAATTAGACAGTGGTATCAATCATTAAAGCACTTTCATGACCTTCCTCCCACTCGTCCATAACAAGCTCTTAGCAAGCTTAAATGGTTATTTTTAAGTCTGAATTCAGGGACTACCATCATCCTGATAGAGAGAGTCAAATATTAGCTGCTCAAAGTTGTTGCAAATAAGGAGAGCATTTCTTGCATCTAAACGTGGCGTGACGCTGATGGAGCGCCTCACAAACAGACCTGAAGTCTCTATCAAGTAAAAGCGAGTAAAAGGAACAAGATTGGACTAAAGTTCAGGCTCAATAAAGAACCTGATGGTGACGGTGAGGAGTGCAAACTGTGAGCTGCATCTTTTCTGGCCGCTCGCCTGCTTTGTTTGTCACCACACACACGCGCTCGCTCACTCGGGCCGACAAACACAACGAGTGCATCACTGAGTTATTAAATTACATTTGGACCCATGTCCTCACTCTCATCTACACCAGGAATCCCTCTCTCTCTCTCTCTCTCTCTGTCTCTCCCTCCTGCCCTCCGCTGTTGCTCTCTCCAAAACAGTTTTGTGGAGGAGAGAAGGCTGAACACATTGTCTTAATCCTCGATCTCTGCCCTCCGGCCTCCCTGCTCAGCTGTCACTATGGCCTTAGAAGGTCTGACGGCTGTGTGTGTGTGTGTGTGTGTGTGTGTGTGTGTGTGTGTGTGAAATAGAGAGAGGAAGATAAAGAGAAAGAGAGAGAGTGTGCACATATGCATAGCAGGAGCTTTATTTTAAGAAAGTCTCAAGCCAGGATGAGAAACTGTATCCTGAGACAAAGGTCAGGGATGGAAGGAACGAGGGATGGCTTGCAGCAGCAGGAGAGAGTGAGAGGGTGAGGAAGGGAGGGAGGGGGGGGGAGTCGAGGATTGAGTTGCACAATGGCATTGTTTGTGTGACAAATGAGGGCAATAGATTCAGAGTCGTATACGGTTTCTAAAAGCGAGAACACTAAATGCTGCAGACACACGCTCATCCTATTCATACACACGGGAATGTCCCGCCGCTGCAGCGCGCTGACAACCTCTGACGCTCATTCTGGAGATCGATTGTGTCTTTTGAAGGGAGGCAGGGTGAAGACAGGCCGGAGAGCGTGAGCGACTATTTTTGGAGAAAAAAAGGGTGAGAAAAGATGTGAGATGAAGAGCGAAGCGAATGAAAAAGCAGATAATGACGAGGAGGAGCAGAGAGCTAGACGGCGTACGTAGAGAAGGACGGGCCTCTCTCTGGTCCGCCGGCCTGCAACTAATCTGTGTCAATGTCAACACGAAGGCTTTCCGAAACAGACTCCCACTCCCGCTCACGCGTGTTGGACCGCAGAGTCACATGTGGAGGAAAGACTTCACACATAGGATGACATAAGAGATAACAATCTTGATAACTGTCAGAAATAGATATACTCTGTTCTCTATTCTGTTTGATGCTGACCAGTAAAAGATGATACTGTCGCCCTGAGAAACAGGTGCACAACAGAGTATCACCAACAGTTATGAAGTATATCAATAACTCAAGATTTAATCTGTGTAATTATCTGATTAACCTCTTCAACCTCAACAGATCCACTAGTTGATCCTTCATTAAAAAGATGTCCAAACCCACAGACCTCTAAAGATAACAAATGAAGTGGATATAAGAGATGCATCTACAATACTTCATGATAAAATGGCGCTGTGATTAAAGTGAAAAAATAAAAACACAACCTTATTGGGGCTGCAACTAAGGGCTTTTTTCTATCATTTTCCCAAATTATTGATATAATATTTTATAATAAAATGGGATAAAGTCTGAGATTTGTAAGTGTCTCTGTCACCTCACTTCACAGAAATCCTAAACGTCATAAAGTGAAAGATATTTTCATTAAATGTTGCATTCTGACATGCTCCTCCTCCCTCCGTCTCTTTCAGGTGCTGGCTTTGTTTGAGGAAGGTGAGGAGACAGTCACTGCCTTTGTCGAGCCCTTCGTCATCCTCCTCATCCTCATTGCAAATGCTATCGTTGGAGTGTGGCAGGTCAGTGAACACACACACACACACACACACACACACACACACACACACACACACACAGAGGAACAAACACAAGGACACATACCTGCCCCTGAATGCTGTCTTTTACACACACACCTAAATAGACTCTTATACTTAGCAACAGTCACACACAATAAATGTCACACGATGGACGGCCTGTTCAGGTCGCGGCCCGTGTCTTTTACAGCGAGCACACGGGAGCTCGGGAGTTCGAGGGAGTTCGAGGAGTCCAGAATGAGATGCATGACGTCAGCCGGAGGTGAGAAGGCCAAAGGTTAAGCCAACGGAGGGGGGGGGGGGACCCTTGAAGGCTCAAACTGCGGTCTGCTTTGTTACAATCCACAGTAAAAATACAGAGAGATGATTGAGTTACCATAGGCCTGGGGAGTGTGTGTGTGTTTGCAGTTGGGGGGGGGGGGGGTCATATGAATCCTGCGGCAGTCATTTGGAAACTATGCACAAGGATTCACACATGGGGGGGTACGGGGGAGAATGGAGAGAGGGAGGGCGGCGGGCATAAAGTGGGCTTTACACTTCGAGGCGGTCGAGAGCGGCCTCGGAGGAAACCTCAGACTGGACCCAACATCAGTGTGATGGACTTCATCAACCTGCTGATCAGCAGACAGACTCCTCACACCGCAAACACACACGACGGTCACTCAAGACTTGTTCAACATCAAACTTTAACGATAATTTAGCATCCCGTTACTCAAGAGATGAATTTGGTGACTGTTTTTGTTCTCCTGTTCTTTAAGATGTATGTGAAAATTTACGTTATTTCTCTTTCTAAAGTCGAGACGAAATGCAAAATACATTTTAAAAATGTCCCTTTTAGTTCACATCGGTGGTCATATTGTGCACCTATTTAACAATAGATGCAAAAAGAAAAAAGAAAGAAAGAAATGTCCTCGTATTTATTTATCTAAATTGAATCGCCTTTTCTTCCCGTAAAACTAAATATGAAGTGTGCTTACGTAAGCTAGTACCAAACTTTAAGCGATCAGTGTGTATGTGAATCAACTAATATAAGTTATTTGCTCTTGTTGACAGCACATTCAATCAAATCTGACCAAACCGTCACAGTCCTGATGAAGCAGTTCAGCTGAGTTTTAACTGAAATACATATGGTTTAAAAATGATTTTCTTTTCCCCAGAACTTCCTCTTTCATTGTTGCTTCTTTAGTCAATAATTTATGTTAAAGAGAAATACTTAAGGCCCCAGAAATGATTCAAAGGGCTTTAAATAGACAAAGTAGTCAAATATAAGCCTCAATAATCTCTCTCTTTGTCTGTACTTTATGCAAAACCAAGAAATATTTAAACAGTATTTTACTTCAAATGTTATGCAGACTGTAGATGCTATCACTGTTTAATATGACGTTACAGAGAGCGAATAAAAAGACAGGAAAACCTAAAATACAAGCAAATGCAACAATATGACAAAAATGACCTCACACATTACCAACTCTACTATTTACCACTTAAATCAACACCGTGGAAAATGTATTGCAGGATTATTGTATGGGATTATATTATTTTGTATTCAGGTTATTTTGGCCACCAATTTTAACTTGTACAATTTAATAAGTAGCGTTCAGGTTCATGACTCCTTAACTTATTATAGTTCATGTTTTCCTATAGTGTCCCAATGCTGGTATGTGGAGTTTCACACTAATCCAGGAGGGACGGACACACCGGCAGAGTTCCTCTTGAGTAGTTATGCTCAGGGAGGTTGTGGTATTAAACTTGATAGTTAGTAACACTAATGTTTTATGTTTTGCTCTGTGTGTATTTTCGCAACAGGAGCGCAATGCAGAGAGTGCCATTGAGGCTCTGAAGGAGTACGAGCCTGAGATGGGGAAAGTTTACCGGTCGGACAGGAAGAGCGTGCAGAGGATCAAGGCCAGGGAGATCGTTCCTGGGGATGTGGTGGAGGTTTCCGGTAAGATTCCCAAAACTGAAGGAGCTGTTCAGCCACTGAAAACGCTCCAGGAACAGTCAAGTGTAACAATAGGTGCAGCAGCAGTGAATCCTCAGGGTCACAGAACATCTATACTTGGTGCAGACAAAGGTGCACAGGAAATCCTGTCACTTCAGTGTTATGAAGTGACTCAAGGCCATCTACAAATATGCAGACTATAGCCACATGGGGTTAAAGGTCAAGCCCAACTTCCTGAAACTAACCCTTCAGAATAGGACTTAAGCAAAAGAAGCAGCAGCTGGCATTGGGAAATTTGAATTAAGTAATGATAAAGTCTGGTAAAATAAAAATGTGCCTGTATCTGAAAGTCAAATCTTTATATATAGCGGGTACTATATACTAAGAATAAACTTTAATGATATTCAGAACACACTTTAACTATAGCACGTACTAGTAATTAAGCCAAAGCTCATCTTTGCAGCTTATTCAGGACTTCTTAACCTTGGACAGCAAGTGTTTTACGGACTGACTCTCAGTTCAGAGGAACGATAATCGACTCCAAGCTTGAGCTGAAAACATTTCAAACAGATGACTTCTGCCCTAGAAACTCTGATTTTGTTTGACTCCTGTTTTCACATAAAGAAGAAATCAAACTTCTGGGCCCATTCGCTCATATACTTCAAAAGAGTCACGTGCATGTGTGTGTGTGTGTGTGTGTGTGTGTGTGTGTGTGTGTGTGTGTGTGAGTACATGTCTCCTGATGTCCTTGAGAATGAACATGGGCCCTTTTAAGGCAGTCACAGAAAAAAGGGGTGGAGGGGAACTCAAGGAACTTGCTGCGGGAAGAAAAAAAAAACAAGCTTGAGTATAAATACACTTAATATCGACGGGCGGCTCGCTCCTCTGTCTCTCCCTCTCCCTCTGTTTGCTGTACACCTGTTCTTTTCATTTCATGATCTCCCCAAGGTCTCCCTCTCCCTCTGTCTCGGACTGTGGTTTTCATTTTTAAAAAAAAACCCTTCCCGCCCAAAATGCAAAACCCAGTCAATCAACCCTTCCCCCCCCTCCCTCCTCCTGCCACATTGATATGAAGCTGTTTTAGACAAATCAAATTGGTCTGATGAACTTGTGTGTGTGTGTCTCTCTGTGTGTGTCTCTCTGTTTGTGTCTGACCCTAGTTGGTGACAAAGTGCCAGCTGACATCAGGCTCGTCTCCATCAAATCTACAACCCTGCGCGTGGACCAGTCCATCCTCACCGGTAGGTATCTGGGGGAAAGACAGACATGATGTCTTTTTGATGTCCGCTTCCACACCTGACCACATCACCTGTGTGTCTCCCACAGGTGAGTCCATCAGCGTGATCAAACACACTGACGCTGTCCCAGACGCCCGAGCCGTCAACCAGGACAAGAAGAACATGCTGTTTTCCGTGAGTCTTCTTTATGAGAACTTTTCCACCTTTATGTGACATACTAAATAAAGCTCCTGTCCCTGAGGCTGATGGGAATGTCATTACCGTTGCTGTTATTTCTTCATAAACTAAAGTAATGGAGGAATCTAATCTTTACCCGGTGATGGTGCTATAGAGGAAAAGTCATGGATCACTAAAGTTATTACAATTCATCCTGAGGGGGGCGTGAATGCACTCCGAACAAAATTTCGTCGCAACTTCCCAAATATCTTTCACTAAAAAACAAGCGATCACCAACGTCAGTAGGAT
Source organism: Anarrhichthys ocellatus (assembly GCF_004355925.1). Taxonomy (NCBI): domain Eukaryota; kingdom Metazoa; phylum Chordata; class Actinopteri; order Perciformes; family Anarhichadidae; genus Anarrhichthys; species Anarrhichthys ocellatus. Next base: position 314,840 of record NW_022280056.1, on the reverse strand, counting down.
TCATCCTCTGGGGATCATGAATGTATGTAACTTTCAAATGTCTTTTTTCTCCGTCTCTGCTAAAACTCTGTTCAGGGAACCAACATCGCTGCAGGAAAAGCCACTGGTGTTGTTATTGCAACTGGCGTCTCCACTGAGATCGGAAAGATTCGTGACCAGATGGCTGCCACTGAGCAGGATAAGACCCCTCTGCAGCAGAAAATGGACGAGTTTGGCGAGCAGCTCTCCAAGGTGGGTGAGGCAGACGGACGAACCTGAAACAGCATCACCACAGTGACCGTCGTTATCTATTGATTAATTTAATAAAAAGAGGACGAATACTGTTTTAAATGACTTAAGATGGGAAATGTGTATATAAAGCAAATGTCTCACGCATCCCTCTGACTGCCTGTCCTCCAGGTCATCTCCCTCATCTGTGTGGCTGTGTGGATGATCAACATCGGACACTTCAATGACCCCGTCCACGGAGGCTCCTGGATCCGCGGGGCTGTCTACTATTTCAAGATCGCTGTGGCTCTGGCTGTGGCTGCCATCCCTGAAGGTAAACCTATTTAAATAATGCTAAATCAGCAGAGTATTCCTTCATTCTGTTCATACCTTGATTTCCTCAAGGTATCAGCCATCAACTCTTGAATCGGAAACCTTTTTGCCGCCTGAGTGGCATCGATTAAATACTGCGGGACAGGAACAGTCTGAGATTTAGAGGTGCTCGCTGTCACATCAGGGTCAGCTGCAGACTGTGGCGATGCTCGTCACACGCCATGGTCTGATGATGCCAAAACAACGACATCATCTGCAAAGACAGATGCTGCCATAATGTCACTAAACTGGACACTCTCCAGACCTTCTTCACACCGTAGTCAGAGTTGATTTTTGCCAAGAATCTGAACACAGATCTGACTGAGGGGCTTGCAGCAGCCCCCTCCCACAGGAATACCTCAGTCTGGGTGTCCTCCAGCTGATGGGTTTAGGGACCACAACTGTTGTCTGGAACCCAGTGGCAGGTGGTTTTGAGCAGACATGTCGGATCATTCTTTCTTGTCACTAAGTTCTTAATGTTTATTTCATTCAGTACCTCCCTGCCTAACCTCCCGCTCCGTCCACCGCAGGTCTGCCCGCTGTCATCACCACCTGCCTGGCTCTGGGAACACGTCGCATGGCCAAGAAGAATGCCATCGTCAGGAGCCTTCCCTCTGTGGAGACCCTGGGCTGCACCTCGGTCATCTGCTCCGACAAGACCGGTACCCTCACCACCAACCAGATGTGTGTAACAAAGGTAGGTTCACACTCAGCACACCAATATCACCTTCAATCCAGACAGGTGGCAGGAAATAAGAGCAGATCTAATGAAATGTGTGTGTTGTTGTTTTTGTTTCCATGCAGATGTTCGTCATTGATAAAGTCGACGTTGACAATGTTGCCCTCGGTCAGTTTGACATCTCAGGCTCAAAGTACACCCCTGAGGGAGAAATGTAAGTGTCAAAAGAGTTCAAAGTTAACCTTACAAGAACCTGCACACACATAAACACCCTAACCCAGTCTTTTTTTGACTAAATATCTTATTTAATTCTAAATATTTTTGAAAATCTTTTTTCACCAGTACAAGGAATGGCTCGTTGGTGAAGTGCGGCCAGTTCGACGGACTGGTCGAGCTGGCCACCATCTGCGCTCTGTGCAACGACTCTTCGCTGGACTACAACGAGGTCTGCAGAGCATTCGGGAGAACTTGTGTTCATGACATTGGTGGTTAATTGTGATCCACGGCCCACTTCAAATGTAACGTTTGTTCTGTCTTATTGCTCCGTGATGCAGTCCAAGGGTATTTATGAGAAAGTGGGTGAGGCCACAGAAACAGCGCTGTCCTGTTTGGTGGAGAAGATGAACGTGTTCAATACTGAAGTGCGTGGCCTGTCCAAGGTGGAAAGGGCAAACGCTTGCTGTTCTGTAAGTCTATAAAAAATATTCTATAAATTATGTGTCCTGTGTACAAAGTCAGTCTTGTGTAACACAGTGGAGAATTATCACAAGTTTGCTGTAGCAACTAAATATGTCAAAAACAATAATATGGGCCAGACTCAACCTTGATTTTAGATAATTTTCCTCCTGTTGACCTTCTTCTTCCTCATGTTCTAACAGGTGATCAAGCAGCTGATGAAGAAGGAGTTCACCCTGGAGTTCTCCAGGGACAGAAAGTCCATGTCAGTGTACTGCTCTCCTGCCAAGTCGGCCAAATCCCCTGTAGGAAACAAGATGTTTGTCAAAGTGAGTGTGTGACACAAGAAGTACACTTTCTGTGGTCACTCTATAAAAGCCTAAAACAGAAGCTATGATGTCACGATAAAACAGCCTCTAAATTTGAAAAGAATGACCAAAATGAAGTTCAATGAATCAACTCATATATCATTCAAATACCATTCGTTGATGGATGTTGAACATTATGTTAACTCCGTCTACAGGGCGCTCCAGAAGGTGTCATTGACCGTTGCTCGTACGTTCGTGTGGGCACCACCCGCATACCCCTGACCAGCTCGGTCAAAGACCACATCCTGTCTGTCATCAAGGAGTGGGGCACCGGGCGGGACACCCTCCGCTGTCTGGCACTGGCCACCAGCGACACACCTATGAGGAAGGAGGACATGAACCTGCAGGACGCCACCAAGTTCGTTGACTATGAGGTAGGCGACTGATGAGGAAAGGTTGAGGCAGAAATGTCACAAAAACAATTGTTGTGATGTTGCTGTAGTCTACACTTAACATCTTGTTGTCCTTTCTTCTCCAGACTGAGTTGACCTTTGTCGGCTGTGTTGGCATGCTCGACCCTCCCCGTAAGGAAGTCACGAGCTCCATCGAGCTGTGCAGGGCTGCTGGCATCCGTGTCATCATGATCACTGGTCAGTAGACGCAAAACACACTCTCATCTCATCGTATAAGAAAACAAGCAATCTCTTAAAAGAAACGACAAATTCTTCATTTCTGTCCTCCCTAGGTGACAACAAAGGGACAGCTGTGGCCATCTGCCGTCGTATTGGCATCTTCACTGAGGATGAGGATGTCACTGGCAAGGCCTTCACCGGCCGTGAGTTTGATGACCTCGATCTGTACGATCAGAAGATCGCTGTTCGAAAGGCTGGCTGCTTCGCCCGAGTGGAACCGTCCCACAAGTCGAAGATCGTTGAGTTCCTGCAGGGCTTCGATGAGATTACCGCCATGGTGAGCAGAAAAGATAGAGAGCGTACACGTTGTTGTTTCTTGTGCTGAAAACGAAAAGTATAGATGGGCAAAAACCATAACTTGTCTCCCTCCACCCTTCACCAAGACTGGTGATGGAGTAAACGATGCCCCCGCCTTGAAGAAGGCGGAGATTGGCATCGCCATGGGCTCTGGCACTGCCGTTGCCAAGTCTGCCTCTGAGATGGTCCTGGCTGACGACAACTTTGCCTCCATTGTGTCCGCCGTAGAGGAGGGCAGAGCTATCTACAACAACATGAAGCAGTTCATCCGCTACCTCATCTCCTCCAACGTCGGCGAGGTCGTCTGGTGAGCACATCCTTGCGTAGGCGGAGGTGAGGTGTGACAATGACTTTTACAAGAGAGTCAAAAACTAATAAAAAAATCGCTGTACTTCCTCTCTCCGACACTCAGTATCTTCCTGACGGCTGCTCTGGGTCTGCCCGAGGCTCTGATCCCCGTCCAGCTGCTGTGGGTCAACCTTGTGACTGATGGTCTGCCCGCCACCGCGCTGGGCTTCAACCCTCCTGACCTGGACATCATGGGCAAAGCCCCCCGCTCCCCCAAAGAGCCCCTCATTTCTGGCTGGCTCTTCTTCAGATATATGGTCATCGGAGGTAAAAAAGCATTATGTTCTCTCCCTCCTCTGTTGTGGCACTTTTGTTTTATTTTTGTCTAAAATGGCCTCCAACCATTTTTGATAGAACACTCACAGAGAACGTACGTCGAAATGATGTTGTTGCCATGGTAACCCATCCGCCTTCTGGGTACAGAGAGCCAAATTAACATTGACGTCATCAGAACCTCTCTGGCTGTCATCAAACGATTAGCTTCCACACGTTTATTGAAGATTGTGGATTTGAACTCTTGGATGAAAGACTTCTTTATTTAACACATTAATGTCTCCTCCAGGTTATGTTGGTGCTGCAACTGTCGCAGCAGCTACCTGGTGGTTCCTGTACTGTGACGAAGGCCCAATGGTTTCCTTCTACCAGCTGGTTGGTATTCAACACTCTATTATTTGTGCACTTTTCCCACAAATTGTGCCGGATCACACGGCGTACGCCATCCAGCTGCTGTGACTAGAAACCTTTCATGTAAACTAGGACGGATCTCAGCTTTTCAGACTTCTGTATTGAGATGTGATGTCTCCGTCTTCCCCCTCAGTCACACTTCATGCAGTGCAGCGAGGACAACGAGGACTTCAGCGGGATCCACTGCGAGGTGTTCGAGGCCGCCCCCCCAATGACCATGGCTCTGTCTGTGCTGGTCACCATCGAGATGTGCAACGCTCTGAACAGGTCTGACGACACGGTCAACTCATACTTCTGTAACTAAGTACATTCACTCAAGTACTGGACCAAAGTACACATTTAAAGTACTTGTGTATTTCCATTTGATGCCAAGTCAGAAGCACTATTTTTTAGTAGAAACAGTACTTTTACTTTTGATATTTGAAGTACAATTAACTGATAATACTCCTGTACTTTTATTTATATGGGGGTTAAAATGCAAGACTTTAAAACTGCTGTGTTGGTGCTTTTACTTTAGTACTTCTACCTCCACTGAGTAAACTACGTAACAGTATTTAAAAAGAAAGTTAAAATGAGCTCCCTATCGAACAACAATAACAACAACAGTAAAAAGTGACACAGCAGTAATAATAATGCATTTATAGAACATATATCAACATTACACTCATGTGGGGTCCCTTTTTCTACTTTTAAAACATATAAAACAGAGGATCATATGCATGCATGCAACATATCAGGAGTGTGATAACTATGATTATGATAAAGAGACACTACACAACATCTACCTTCAATATTCAACATGTAAATATGCCACATGCTCATTCTTCATGTCCTTTTGTAGACATTTATTTTCCTACATTCACCTCAACACACAAACACACTTTTCACACGCCCTCAAACATGTTCAGTCTGCATTAACTTTCCCCTCCGCCTCCCCCATCCAACCCCTCCTTCCTCCTCCTCCTCCCCCCCCCAGCTTGTCTGAGAACCAGTCCCTGGTGCGCATGCCCCCCTGGAGCAACGGCTGGCTGGTGGGCGCCATGAGCCTCTCCATGTCCCTTCACTTCATGATCATCTACGTCGACCCCCTGCCCGTGAGTCCGGCCTCCTGCACCACAAAAACAAACATCCATCTCCCTCGACTCCTCCCTCACACACACACACACACACACAACCTCCATGTTGCCATTGCTTAAATACTTAACAGATGGTGCACCGCTCAACTGCCCAAATTACTAACAGAAGTGGGATTTAAGGTGGCACACAATCAAACCAGCTGCTCAGCTCTGTGAACTCCTAAAATGGTGTGATTGTTTTTTTGATGTGAATTTGTATCTTCACCTACAATAGTGTGGAGATACAAATTCACATTGTTCAGAGGGAATAACACTACAGGTATTCATACGAGCGCTGACGTTAACATGATTTTACAGCTCCTTTCTTACTGGTAGTCGTGCTTCTAGTTTGGCAGCTTTTGACACGACGTTGCTCTTGTCCACAGATGATCTTCAAGCTCACTCACTTGAATGTGGAGCAGTGGTTGATGGTGCTGAAGCTCTCCGTCCCAGTCATCCTCATTGATGAGGTCCTCAAGTTTGTGGCTCGCACATATCTAGAGGGTAAGCTACACGCGTGACCCGCATACAACACGTTTCCTTCATTCTGTACCTGTGTGACGTTTATAGCGTGTTCACTTTCCTGGAACAGACGTTAACGTGACTTCCTCCTCCTTTAACATTTTAACCTGAACCTGTGCTACGAATGTCTCCATTTTATTGATTTGAACATATTGATGAATGGAATGTTATGGAATAATTTACCTCCCAATTAAATGTGTGATTTTAACCTCTTTTGTTCTTCCTCACACAGCTGTAATGATCTCCCACCCTCTTTGCTCTAACCTCTGTTTACTCTGATGACATGTATCTAACTTTCCTCTCCTTGGATGCTCTTTTTCACCATTCCCTCTCCGACAGTCTAAACCTATTCCCCCTCCTCTACCCCCCTGTAACAAAAGGTGTTCCCCTGACTCATGCTCAAGGTTTAAGCACTCTGCATCGTGCACAAACATTTTGTTGAGTCTTACAAATCTTTCTGGACTCGTACATTTGGATCCTGAGTGCAGCTGTTCGTCTGGCTTTACATCTTTCTTGAATTGCCAGTAGAAGTCTAATACTTGGTCTCAGCATCATACGTAGTATTTGCATAGTTGGTGTTTAATATTTAAAGTTTGAATATGTTACTTTAGCTTATTGCTTACAGTAGCTTGTAGATCCGCTCAGAGTAGAAACAGCAACATTGCGATGCTTTTAATGTGATCAAACTTGTGATTGTGTAAAAGCAGCCTTATTAATTGGACTTTGCTCATATAAAAACCTAATTTTTTTACTATGTGTAACTCAAATTTATATTTACATTATACTGTATTTTAGCTAATGTGCATTATTTTCCCCGCTATGTGAAACTGGTGTTTAGCTCAATAACCGACTAAAAATGTACATATGAAGATTTGATTTTGGGAAATATGCTCGTGTGTTTTCTTGCCTAGAGAATCCATCCATGCTGGAAACAGGTGGATTGATGGTTTAATGTATGTATCGGATGTATTCATTTATAAAAGAAATGAATAATTCAGAAATGTAAATTTGAGATTCCAGGAAGATACTGGTCCCAGCCAAGAGTTTGCTCCCATAAAAGAAGCACATTTTCTTTTTTACACTTTGTTTTTTGTACACATTACACCAAGAAAATATTGTGTGTTAATTAGAGTTTCAGAGGTGCTGGAAGACGTTTTTTGTTACCTTTGACAGAGACATGCTGGCTGTTTGGTTATGCTAAGCTAAGCTAGGATGGAGGAACAGTGTTCATCTCATCATCCAGCTAACTCGAGGCAACAAATCAAATTAGCGCATTTCCCAAAACAGACTCTTGACTCGATGCTTTTTACTACTCACTGCCATCACCTCACAGCTGACCTGCTTGTTTTCCTCTGCAGGGAAAGTCTAGAGGTAAAGAGCGACAGAGCGGCTGAAGCAGAGAGAGAGAGAGAGAGAGGGAGAGAGAGAGGAGACGCAGAGGATGGAGAAGAAGAAGGCCGAGCGCTCCCCCTGAAGAAGCGCTCGGCCGACAGTCACTCATCAGAACATCTAGTGGCACGAATGCAAAAGAAAACACATACGCCATCTGAAAATACACCAAAAGAAAGCTGCAAAATATTTTTTTCTGTGTATGTACTGAAGTTAATATATAGGTGAGAGTTATTAAAACTATCGTGTTGATTCTATTCTTAAAGAATAAAGATATGTATTAAAGAAAGTCTTGGATGTCACCGTTTTCAATTCAGTTTTTTTAATATACATATACTGTATATATATATATATATATATATAAAATGCTGTTAATAGATGTCGAGCGCTATTTCCTGACATTAATTAAGCTTCTGTAATGCAACAGAGCAGAGCAGGAATAACAATGAGGTCCATAACAATCAGTAAACAAGGTGTAACTGCATTAACGTAAAAACAAACACATTTATGAACGTAGTTTGGTTTATGAGAGTTGTTGCACAAGTGAGACAGTTACAGCTATTATCACAATGAAGTCACAAACTGATGTATAACTCTGTATTAATACTTTGAGATCTGTCTACAGTTGAATTTGCAGCGGCTGTACTTTGTATCATTTTCAAGATCATGTATTTTAAAATAGGTTAAATGTAAATGATCAACTTATACGGTATATTAAAGTATATTGTGTAGAGAAATATATTATTATGCACATCAGTCTTGTACATTTCCGTTGACCCTTTTTGCATATTAGGCGGCTCTGCACGGAGCTCCGAGCCCAGGGTTGAGAAACTTTATCTTAATATTTGAATACGAGCTCAAAGGTCGAAGAGAAGACAGTGACGGCCTGTCTTCACTTTCCAACATGTATTAACACAAAACAATGTGGAACACATTCACATTCCTTCATAGAGTTTTTCTGAGGTTCTGTTCAAATACACAATCAATAATTAGCTTGAAGTCTAAAAGCGACTACGGACAAGATCAGTTAACGACGCTGAGCTACAATAAAAAGACAAATAATGCATATGATGAAAACCCCACCTGAAGTTCATTTAGGAGAGTTTCTACTTTGTGTCACTATTGTTCATTATTGCACTGTGATCCTTTGCTTTACAAAGCATAATCAATTAGTGATACAGTGAAATATGGAGCGTTGGAATGTTGAGTGTTTTGCTGGAATCATGTCAGTTTTAACAGAAAACATTTACATGTGTGTTAGTAGAGGATGTAAGACAAAGGGAATGTGAACAACGTCATCACTTTGGTAGCAGAGCAACAGTCTGTTCGGTTTCAGTCACCGAACCGTCACCTCGATCACGACAATAACGTCTCTTTAGGAACATCGAATGTTAGCAGTGCTAGCAGCACCAGCTGTGATGATCCCAGTGGTCACGACAGTATTTCACGTGGTTGGATGGTCCTTTTTGGAGAAGTTAAATCTCTGTCTGTGCTCTTTGGTTCCAATATATATATATATAT
>NW_022280056.1:278493-305631 GCF_004355925.1 Anarrhichthys ocellatus | reverse complement strand
ATGTATATAATTATATATATAAACTCAGGAAGCGTCTGCAGGCGGGGAACCAGCTTCACTGACTCCCTCCTCCAGGATTTCTCTGACTTGTTCAAGACTCTCAGCCTGCCGAATTACCTCCAGCTTCACCTGAAGGGACAGACGGCGATCAGAATAATATTTACATTTTCTTTTTACCATCGATCCTCCACTCAAGCAAACGTCTACAACTGTATATTGCGTCTCACCTGCAGCGACTGGGAGAGCTGGACAAAGTCCCTCTGGACGGTCTGGACGGTGTCGGCCTGCGAGCGCATACTGATCACTTGGCTGCGCAGCTCCAGACACTGTTGATGCAGAGACGCCTGACAGCCACGGACAAACAATGACGGATTAGCACTATTTTTAATATTTGCAATGTAAGCGTAACAATTCACGAGTCGGGTTTGTCACACTTGATGCTCATTATGTTAATATTTCAGTATTTCTGAGAATGAGAGCACTACAGACTTCACTGAGGCACACAGGCAGCAGTGATCATTACGAGCATCAGCAGGAGCACTAAAGCAGGTTGGATTTACTTTATCATCAGTGAGGGTCTTGTTGGTGCAATGCACGTGAGACAGCGCCACCCGCAGGGCGTCCAGTTCAGTGCGGCAGGCCAGCAGTTCAGCCTGCAGCTGGTCCTTCTGACTCTGGATCCTCTCCGTCTCCGTCTTCAGACTGGACAGCTGCACTGCACGCACGAGGAAGGACGGAAGAAATACAGCTTATGAAAAGTGGCTTCTTATTTACTTAGTTTAGCTAAACCAATCACAAGAGCTACTGATTGGTTTACCAGACTAATATTAAAGTTGTGGACTCACCTTCTAAAACTTCTGATGACAGTAGTTGCGAGTGGGTGCAGGCAGGAAGAAAGAGAGGAAGATTAAAACATGGTTCAGTGTCAAGACAGTCAGTGATGCAAACCTGCCCTGAATATATATAATATATAATAATAACAATAATATAATCCACAGACCGTTCTCCTCTGTCCGGGTGTCCAGCTGCTCCCTCAGGTTGACAATCTCGATGCGGAGCCGCTCCTCAGAGTGCGCCCCCTGCAGGTCAGAGTCAACCGTCAGCACATAAACAGTCACTGCTGTTAAAGCTGTTCGGGATCAAACACAATCCGCCAGGACATTAACAACTTCATTCCAAAATGAACCTCCAATTAATTAAGCCGTTTCAATATTTTACAGTCATCACAACAACTATCTGAAATGAAGAAAGCAGCAACTAGCTAAAGGGAAGTTACATAAAATAAGCTTCCCACAGGTTTCTGTTCCCTTTACAACACGGTGTGAAAAGATTACTAAACTGGATGTAATTAATGTCAAACACATTAGTTTATTAATTGTGCCAACATCCATGTTTGCATGAGTTTTTAGCAGATAAAGTGTAAATGAAAACCTAGAACAGTGATTCTACCTGCAGCGTTGCTGGGAACGATGAAGAGTCTGGTCCCTCCTCCTCCACCTCCTCTCCTTTCAGTCTGGACAGCTCACTGCACACCTTCCTCTGGGAAAACGACAACTCTGCCTGGACACACAAATGCAGATTTGAACACCTCCGTCTACCGAATGAGGTCATCTTACGTTCTGTAATATGCAGCTAGGAATCTAGTGACTTCTGTCGGCTTCATCCCTGTGTGATGGATGAGTGAGTCATGATGCACTCGGGATGCGTTTATGACAAAAACCAAATTTAAGAGCCGCAACTTCATTTCTGTTCTTGGCGTCTTTTTCATTTTAATCAAGATGGTTGAAATACAAAACAGCCACATTAAAATGTAACATTTATGTCTGTACAGTAAATATGCAGCTGGAGCCATCAGCCAATTAGCTTAGCTTAGCATAAAAACTGTAAAAGGAGGGAAACAGCTGGCCTGGCGCTGTACCTCTAAAGGTCACTAATTAAACACCGTTAGTGTAATGTGTACAAACGTGAAATGTCAAATCATTATATTGTGATTTTACAATTGAGTTATGTGACAGACTTTCTTTGCAGGGGGCTGGCAAACGTGCCCCCCCCCCCCCAGAGTCACAAACTCTGTCGGATCGACATCATGTGACTCACCAGCCGACTCTGCACGGCATTCTGTGATTGGCTGAAAGATTTCTGCAAATCCTGGAGGAGGGCCTCTGAAGTGTGGACCTGACACTGGAGCATTGATACCTGAACACACAAACAAATGAACATGTGTAAGTCTGCACACGTCACATCCACTGTGTGATTGTGCCGGCTGTCGACACACTCTCAGAGCAGAGCTGCTCACCTGCTTGTGTGTGTGGTTGGTCTGTGTGTCCAGCTCCCTCTCCAGCTCCTCCTTCTCAGCCTGCAACCGACTCGCCTCCCCTCGCAGCTCTGACACCTGCCCAAAACAGCACACCTTCGTTACGCCGCTACGTCATTTGTTGTGTAAAACCTGACTCTTGATACGACAGAACACTGTACCTGAGCATTGAGTGCATCCCAGTCGCCGTGCGTGATGAGCCGGTGACCAGCCGGCGGCAGGTAGATGGCTTCCGGCACCAATGTTCCTGTGGAGACCAGAGAGTCGGTGTCCTCCTGAGCGTGGAGTTTTCTGGGCAGAGAGGGCGTGTCCAAAGAGAAGGAGGATAACGAGGCCGAGTCGCAGTGCCGCAGTGAAAAATACGCCTCTGACGAAAGAGGAGCCCCTTCTCCCTCCGCCACCGCCTCCAGCTCCGCTGATTGGTTGTGCCTCCTGTCCGTCGGCAGCGCGGCCTCGGCCTCCGTCAGGCTGTTGGTGATCGATGCGGTGGATTCATTGCTGGGGACTTCTGCCTCCGTCCTGCCTCTCCGTTCACTGATCTATCAGGTAAAGGAAAACCTGGGGTTACGTCCAGGACATTTGGGAACACTTTAAGAGAAGAAAAGACACAACGTCAAACACTGACCACGGTCTGTCCACTGGCTCTCCTCCACTCCGCAGACTGAAGGACGGATATCCGGGCCTCATACTGCGCTGCCGTCTCTGTGAAGACAAAAAGCAGCACGAAATAATGATTTAATCCTCCAGTCAGACGAACGGTTTATCTCAACGGTTGAGATTCTTAAAAAAAACGTTGCATAAACTCACGATACTTTAAAGTCTTGCTAATAAAACAATCTCAAAAGCAGCTATACTTTTACTTTCTTAATTAAATTTTCCTTGTTTTAAAAAGGAGTATAACTTGCCCTACATGTAACTGTTTCCCTGTCCCCTCCTGACATTTGACCTTAGTGAATACCTCAACTACATAGTTTAGAAATTACACAAACAGTAAACAAAAAAACGTTTCAACGTGAAATCAAATAAATGGGCACAAACGCACCGTGCTTATCGCGCAAACACACAAACATGAAGGCGCTGAGACAAACCCACACTGACCTCTCAGGGCCTCCTGCAGGGACTGGATCTCTTGATCACATTGTTTTTGCAGCTCTGCCAGTTCCTCCTGTTTGCTCAGCTCACAGATCGTCGCCACGCCCTGCCAGTGTTCGGCCTGAGCTCGGAGCTCGGCCTGCAGGCCCTCCTCTGAAAAATGATGAAGAATGTGTTTCAGCTTCATTACGTCTGCATCATTTAGTTTTGTAAAGCTGCACCCAAAGCCTTTAAATACAGGTCAGCCAGTCACGTAAGAGTGTGTTTGTGTGTTGTAACAAACATTTAATGAACAAGGATTAGGCCGTGAATGACCCCACCTGACAATATTCTTAGTTTTTTGAGTGTATGTGTGGAAACATAACAAATCGGTCACATTGCTGAGCACACAGAGATCAATGAGAATGAGCCCCATTTATAAATGAGTCTAATGAGTGAATATAATAAAGAAGTCCAACTGACTCCACTGTAGTTAATGGAAAAATAGCAATAATAATGACAAGTATGTCATCTTTACTTCTGACCTTATTAAAACCCAATATGTAGAAAAATATTATATTATAAAAATATATAACCCCTCTGTGTGCCACAATCCAGGCTTATACATGTAATACATAAAGCATTGCACCAAATAAGAAAATATTATCACGTTTGTTTTGTTTATTTGGTCATTGACAGAAACAGAAAGAGCAGCCTGTAATCCTATTGGTCATATCAACATCTGGGATCAGCTGTTTAACAACAGAGAGGTGAACTCCAACAGCAGAAGTACAACAAGACTTGTTTGGATTTGGGAGAGGAAGAGCTTTATATAAAGTCATATAATAAACAGTTATAGAGCTGGAAATGTATTTAATCCTGTTTTACAGCATGAATGTGTCTTTTTCTGTGGCATGTCATCAGGTTTATGAGTTATTCTCTTTACATTTGGAAGCATAAGAGGTCCAGAGACCACAGCTTAGACACCAGTTAAGTTAAGCTAATGTGTTAGCTTGCGGCTAGCCGCGCCCGTTCATTCCTATGGTCAACGATGCTAACAGACCGTTTTGTCGGCTAACTGACCAGAGCTGCTTCACAATCAACAGGTTAACCGTGAATGCTCATTCAAATTAAAGCCGTTAAACAGTCAGTGACACCTCACAGCACGTCACGGTGGAAGTAAAGCGCATTAAAGTTGAACGTTGATGTTTTTTATTACCTGTGTCTTCAGTCTTTGAGCTCATCTTCAGCAGCTCAACTGTCGAGAAGAAGAAGAAGAAGAAGAAGAAGAAGAAGAAGAAGAAGAAACACGTATATCAAAAGTCCGTGAAACGTGTCGGAGTCATTTTGAACGGGCAGCAGTGTTTTAGTGTGGAAACGATCCGCTCAGTGTCAATTTCAGGAAACAACTCCCCCCGTCTAAAGCCTGCGGAAATCACGTCAACCTCCTTCCTGTTCTCACGAGACTCTCCCTGTTTGACTTCTAATGTCTCTGTTTCTTAAATGTCAAGAAAGGTGTGAACGTGTTTTCTTTTTGTAGCTGCCACATCCTGATCATCAGGTATCTCTTCATGGCCACTGTGTCTGAACCACAGTATTGACTGTCCGTTAATACTGTTACATTATTTATTCATTCAAGTAAGTCTTCATCACATCCGACAGGTCCTTTGGCAGCAAGCTGCAGCTGTCAAAAGATATATATAATAATATATATGATACTTTTCCATTTGATGGAAGAAAAAGTTGGTGTATAATAAACATAATTAAATGTTTTTAATTATCTTTTACCATGTCATAATGAGGAAGATCAAGGGTTAAGTCACAGAGAACATTTTGGCAATTTGAGGTTGTTTTATATATATTTTGTTCTCAGATGAATTCCTGACTGGCATGTTATGACTGCTCCCAAAAACCGACAGTATTACTCTTTAGAAAATGAATAACATGAATTAATGAAAGAAATCCCCCAAATATTGAAAATCACATCTCATTTTTTAGATTCACCGGCATTTAAATTATTCCCTCTTTTTCTAAATTTGCCAGAGTCTAAAAGTGAAAAGGTGAGTGTACTGAATGCTTTAACAGAGTGCAGAATATCCTGCAGGTGATCGTGTAGTTCAGTCATGGATTCTCTATCTTGTAGGTTGTTGTGCATGGATCCACAATATTTAACGGACTGGAATGGAGGAGCTCTGAGCACAAGGAGGGACCTGCTGATCCGACCTCGCTGTCATCATGAATGATGTCGCTTTGTGACGGCTAAACTGTCCAATTCCTCCATTAAACACAACAAATATGTTTGTAGAAAAGTCTGTCCTTTTCACAAAGCTAGTTGCAAAGTGCAAAGTGCATAATGCTCTCTGGCTGTTATCAGCTTTGACAGACAGGTCACTCTTCACACTTCATGCTGACATGATGCACAGTCCTCTGTTGTCCTCTACAGAGAAGAGATTATGTAATCATGTCGTATACGTTCAACGACTTAAACTCAAATGCGAGTTAAGTTTAGAGGGACTTGATAATGTTTCATGTTTGGGTCAATCCCTCTTCTGCGTCAAAGAGCAGGACTCTTATTTAAGTGATTAATAAACGTAATCTGTTGAAGAATGACATGTGAAATAAGTTATAAAGATGTTAAAAACCAGCTTTAAGATTAACCTGGAAACTATTTTATTGGCAGCAGTCTTTTTGCACCCGTTTCCTTTGCTTGACAAGGGAATGACTATCCAAGGTGTGTAGTTTCCTGTGTTTGCTTTTCAACCAAAAAAAAAATATGCACAACCCAAATGACACCAAACTGGAAGCCACACACATTCAGCTTCAGTTATAAATCTGTGATAACAGCAGAATCCTAACATCCACACGCTGAGAACAAAACTGTGGGTCTATTCATAGAAGTGATCCAACTCAAGCCCCGATACTCTTACATGCCTCTCTTCGATTTTCATCTAGAATTCTGAGATCTACAGCGGGAGGGCAAGCATCCCGTCTCTGCTTCATCCAGCTGCAGTCAAACAGGGTGTGGAAAGAAACCGATGCAACCTCCACCGAACGTAAATCAAGATGTGAAGTATAATACAAAACGTGGGCCTGCTTTCATCAGAGCACCAGAAGAAGAGCAGACACTTAATGTCCATACTGTTTTTAAAGATCTACAGAACAATCTGAAGACAGACGGTATATTTAACTTTTATATTTAAGTCTTCAGTAATTAAAACATGGTCACAATGTAGAAGAGGAAAATAGAAAACGTCACTGGAAAAATGTTTGCTGGACATTTACTTCATTTACATGAGTTGTGTGTACAATAGAATATTCTACATATTAGACAGACGTTCATGATCAATACCCAAAAATTATAACTTCATGATGCCAGGCAGTCAGAGTTCTGTATAAAATGCTGGTGAAAGTCTTCAAAAATGTATTCAAAGTGACTCATAAAGGAACGTTATAAATAGTTTGCAAATGTTTTAAACATGTTAGAGTGGTATGAGCCTGAATTATTTTGACTGGAGCAGAGGCACGAAATACATGTATAGAAATGCTCACAACAAGTAATCAGTAACAAGAGCTCATTTCCAAACTATTATGCAGTTAGTGTGTTCACAGAGGCAACATCTAAAAAGGTAAACGGGGCTTTACATTATCCAGAGCACCAGATCTGTGATGGGTTTCTACGAGCGTACCATGTGCTTATTATTTACATCCGCACAACGAGACGCAGCATCGAGGGGTCGGAGGTACACGACGGCCGGAGTGAAACCTCGGCAAAGCTTCTATTTCATTTGATCCAGCGTCGGTGTCGGGATGCTGAATCGTCGTCTCCGTCTCCGTCCGTCTTTACAAGTCCATGTCGTGATCGCTGACACTCTGCCGAAGGTATTCTTCATACAGCTTTTTCTAGAGGGACACAACAGACGGTTCAACATTATACCGTCTATTATATAGAGACAGACAGACAGAGAGAGACAGACAGACAGAGACAGACAGACAGAGAGAGAGAGAGACAGAGAGAGACAGACAGAGAGAATACCTTCTTGCTCTTGACCACCTCCTGAATGTACTCCAGCTTCTCCTGCAGTTGTCTTTTCTGTTTGCCTGAAAGAGTCGGTCGAGTCCTGCAGAGGATTGAAGGGAATTTGATGAGATTTGTTATTAACATACAAGCTGACGTTTGTTTTGATCCTTTGTCAAGAGCAAAGCTGCAAATCCAAGGGAACCCAAAAATCACATGAGTCTGCTTCACATAGATCATGTTCTTGATTCCACAAAGGAAATAAAAAGTGTCAAAAACAGTCAAATATTAAGGGTAAGGAAAACATAACAGAACCTCAGAGTACACATGTAGTTTATGTACAAAACACAGCTGCATCCAGCTATTGACAATCATTAATTAAATCACATTATTATATTTGTGATTAATTAAAAACTCATTTGCTATATAAAGAATATTTGGCACATATTGCTTGACAAATTACTTTAATATTTAAATAATTAATTAACTCCGCCATGGAGGTTTGGTTTGGTTGTCGGCAGGATTACGTGAAAAACTACCGGCCCGATTTTCATTAAAACGTGGTGGAAGGGTGTCGCATGGACCGAGGATGAACCCATTACATTTAGGAGCTGATCCATAAGGAAACATGCAAAGCATTTGGCCTTGGCCTGGACTCTCAGAGTGCCCTTCTAGTTAAGAGTAGTTGTGTTCATTATAGAAAGCAAAACAAATAAACTGAAATAGAATTCTAAATCTGAAAATAAAACAACTACCACAACGAATGAAAACAGTGACTTTATAGTAAGTAGCAGTAAAGCAGCAGATGGCGGTGCTGTTATCGTCCTACCTGAAGGCGAAGCGGGCGATGATGAGCAGGAGGAAGGAGAGCAGGACCATTCCTCCACAGCCGTAAAGACGCTGCTCCACAGACAGCGAGTCAAACACTTTGACCACCGGAGACTGTGGATCACAGGAGCGGCTCAAAATCAGACTCGACTGCTTTAGATGCAGACGTAGCAGCAACTGCAGCAGCGGTGGTGGTGGTGCACTCGCTTCAAACACTCACCAGGTAGAGGGAGAGCGTCTCTGTGCCCTCGCGGCCCAGAGCCACCTCCAGCAGCTCCTGGGACAGAATGCCCAGCACCAGCAACGCCATCAGAGCCAGAGGGATGGTGAAGCCCAGCAGAGTGAGGAGGCAGCTCTTACAGCGCGCCCGCCGGTTCATAGCACTGGTGTGCCTGTGGGAGCAGAGGGGCTTAAGCTTATTGTCCGACCGATGCCACCGTGTGGATCACCATCACAGTCGGGGTGATTAGGAGGCAAAGTGTTTGTGTGAAGTTACCTGTCGTTACCGAGCGTGTCAGTGATGGCCTCGCTGATGAGCTCACAGTCCTTCTCCAGGGAGTTCAGTGTGTTCTGGACCGTTTGGTTGATGGTTTTCTCGATGGTGCGACAGACCTCCTCGATCTGGTTTACACAGCGACTTGGCTGAGAACGGGAACAAAGACAATGTGCACCTGTCAGTGAAGTTCTATCACGATCTTTAAACTCTGCGGAATTATATGCCAAGAACAAATTTAGGTTTTGTTTTTTTTTGCTTTGTTTTTTAAAAATCACCTGGAGCTCAATGAAAGTGCAACTCTCACCTTATTTGGGTTAGGAATGTAGATAGTGGGCATGTCAAAACCACATTTGTTGAGTCCCGGTCGCTTGCAGAGCTCCTGGACAATCTGCATCATTACTCTCTGAGACAGACAGTCGCATAAAGACAAAGAAATAAGTCTTCTGTGCTCAGACATACTTTAAAACCTACACTGGAAAAGACTCTTGAGCAGCTTTAAACTTCCCACACACCTTAACATGAAGAGGACATGTTTTTATTTTAGGTTATCATTCCTCCTATCATTTTTTAAATTCTTAAACATGTGGAAACTGTTCATATGAGGAGTGGATAATGTTTGGAAAGGACAACGTGTCCCAGAACAGAAGCGTGTGTAAATCATGCTGTTGCTGTGCGGACCTGTCTGTCCGACTCCCCCCCGGCCTCGTCTGCCTTGCTCAGGTAGAATCGCAGCCGATCTCCATGTTTCTCGTTCATACGCTCCACGATGTTGAGGGAGCGCTTGCACAGAGCCTGACCCATGGGGTCGAAGAAGACCAGAACCAGGTCACAGAGATCGCCTGAGTGTGACAGATGGTTACAAATAATCAAAAGTTAGTTCGCAGAGGAAATGGTGAGAGGAGCAGTTAACCTGGAAAAAGCTCACTAATGCAACACAAACACTGTGGCAGAAATAACAATGGCCTGGTGCTTTTTAATGCCAGTATTTAACTACAGTACCACAACAGGCACGGTCAGCGTGTGGCCACTCACCCAGCCACATGATAACCTCGTCCACGTCAAACGGATACTTCATGTCACCGTCCACCAACCCCGGAGAATCCACAAATGTCACCAGGCTGAACCGTTTCTGACGTGACGTGCAGATCTCTGTGCTCAAGTACTCCGAAACCCCTGAAAACCAATTCCAAGAACATCACAGATCAGATCGACAGTGATCACTTTACAATAGAAGAAAACGTACCGCTGAAGCCACACGGCTGGAGCAGTGTAAAATAACTTGAATGCTTGTGGGGAGGGTTGTGATTTGAGCTGAAGTCTAACCTTTGAACTCTTGCAGAGGCTTGAAGTGTGGATATAGATGAAGGGTTGCGTTTCCCTAAAGAAAAGCAGAACCAGATTAGTCGTCGATAGTTTGTGAACCAGGATCTCCCGAAGAACTGAAAACACGTGAGAGGAACTAATTCAAGTTAATGTAAAAAGTAATTATCATGAGGAGTTATATAAATGTCCATAAAACAGTCAAAGTTGGGACAAATACACAATTTGTTGCTTCTTCCTGGACCGAATCCTTTCTTACAATAATTGTTGTTTTTGTACAGTTTTACTCACTGTGAGAGATTCTCTCTTGCGCCCACTTGTAATGAAGTTGAAGCCTTGGGTCTCAATAGCCACTCCAGTGCGCTGGATATGCTCTTCCACATACCTGACCAAAAAAAGAGGAAAATGTCAGAAACAATTTAGTGAAGCACAGATGGAGGAGAAGTTTTGTCTTGGGCGGACAGACTTGCGATCTATAAAGTACGTCGGGACATACTTTCTAAAAAAACATGTTTACCAGTTGATGAAGGAGCTTTTCCCAGCAGAGTGGTTGCCCATCAGCATCACAGTGATCTTTTTCCTGGGCGGCAGCAACTTCACATTAACAGATTCGGCTACCGAGATCAGCCCTGGAATAAACATGATCAAAAATAAAGGATGTAAATTATCCATCAAGTAAAATTGGAGTCATCATGGTGCTGTGGCTGCACCTGAAGGGCTCAGGTCAGACAGACAAGAGCCAGACCAGGAGCTGGAGAATGGCCCCAAACTTTTTAGTGGGAGTGTTTCGTTTTTAAACATGTCGTAAAAGCATAGAAGTAATAAAGTAAAAAAGTAAAAAAAAAAAAAAAGAAAAGAAAAAAAAGATTGTACTTCATTCATTTTCTGAAGACCCAGAATCCTTAGCGACGCCCCTGTGTCTCTTGTGAAGGGACACTACAAACTCTCTATATAGGTTACATCATGAGCTAGCATACGTTGCAAACAACGCCGTGACTGCGTGGCTGACTCATAGATAAAGAATTGCCAGCTGAGCGTGGCTAATATAACTAGCATTAACGCTAGCTAGCTAGCGCAACGTCAGCCAACACACACGCCTTGTTTAATGGCCAGCTAACGGTTAACGGTAGCCCCCGTGTCAGTTAGCTAGCTGACCGGGCTAACCACAGGGCAGCAAACAGCTCGCTAGCTCAACTTAACTAAAGCAAAGGTGAATGTTTGGAGTGACTTCCAGTGACGGGGTTGAGTCCAGGACATCATGTCAGCCAACTCACCACTGTCCGGATCCGTGTACAGTTGATGACAATCCCGCAAGATGCGCTCATCGCAGGACACACCGCCGGTTATCGACTCTGCGTTCGCGGCGCTCCGGTTCTTGGTTTTCCCAGACATGATGGTGTCAAACTTGTAGAGAGGCTCGTTGAAATGAAAGACTCTCTGAACTAAGCTACGAACAAAGCCGGTTAGCCCTGTTTGAATCGCCCCGGTCTGCTGAAACGAGACGTTGGGACGTTCCTTGGCCACGTCGTCAGCTAAAGCGGCTTTTTGTCGCACGGGATTGTGGGTATTGTAGTTCTTACATTGAATTAACGTGGCATCATACATAATTGATTTCACTAGTCGAGCCCTACACTGAAACCCTACAAGAGCCAGACAAGTGGGAGGAGAACAATGATAAGTACATGTTTAAATGTTTGATATAAATGGACAGATTGTGAAAAAACAAAAGGCTGTTCCTTCTTTGTCGAAAGAACAAAATGTCCTACTAAAGGTGAAAAGGTCTGAGGCAGGTAAGAAGGGAATTACAATAATAAGTGAAAGGAAATAAAGGTTTCACTGACAATCTCCATCACGAAGTGGGGTATGGGATGAAAGGATGATACGTGTATTTTCAATTTGGTAAAAGACACAATGAAATGTATTTTTCCATAGCTTTTATTTTATCCTTTTCACAATGAGAACAGAGACACGTCAGACATCGATGTATTAGCTCTAAGTGCACTTCATAATGCATAAGGTCTCCTAATGCAACGATGTAGGCTGAGACATAATGACAGCTGATTACACGTACTATGAGACAACAAATACAGCACACCATGTATAAGAACCACCTTCAAAACACATATTTTATGAGGGAAAATGCAAAAATCAACTCCAGAATTCAACTGAGTCAGGATTAATAAGAATTAATAAGAAAAGAAACACAAGATCAGACACGTCGGTGTCAGACCTTTTCAGTGCAAGTTCAGTAAGTAGCGACTTCTGTGTGTATTTTTGACATTACAACATAAACAGACAATCCATTCAGCAAAGCCCCATGTGTAGCACTGGTCATTAGAATGAAGCTAATCAAAATTCCAATTATTTTACCACTCATCCTACCATTTATTTATTTTTACTTGTCTTGTACCAACCACCAGCCCCAATCACAATAACCATAAAGAAATAAAATCAGAACTTTTGAAGGCAAAGGTTAGAGGATTATGTTACTGGTAAATTACATGTACAGCTGGGAACATCTGGATGGGAAGTACTCTCCCTTCCTGCAACATCAAACGCTGTCAGTGCTCTGACTGTAAATGCATCAGTGGCGATGGTAAGTGGCCCGGGTGTACTGGGAGTCCATCAGAGCTGAGTGTTTTTCTAAAGTGTGAACATTTTTTAAGATTATGCTTTTAGTAAAGGGGTTGAACAGCAGAACCTCCCCACACACAGCTACTGGTAACATACCTAAATGCAATTGAATATCATGAGGTTACATTTTGTGGCCTGAGCAGTGATGAGTGCAAATAAAAAGACGTACAGGATCTGTGGCACCTCCTACAACTGTTGCGGACACATTTTGAAGCAGTTTATATTTTAAGAGGTTCTCTTACGGCCACATTCATCTCCCTTTCCCTTTAGTGTCGAGTTAAAATGCTCACTAGTTTTATAGCGGACAGAATTTTCACATCACACCAACCAAGAGACAAACATATTTTATTGCGAAGCCTTAGTTGTCTGTTGTGGACTGCCTCTTGATGAGAGAAGTGTCCACGTGTTGGTGTTTTTTTATCATGAATCCAAACAGATACAAGCCATTTAATGCGCAACTCTCCCTCCCTGCCTCATCGCAAAGTACGGCCAGCAGTGAGATGACTCCTTCTGATGTGAACATTTTGGAGAAGGCAGGCTGCCGAGTGTGAAACGGCCTTTGCTTCCACCGTCTGTTACCACTTGAGACCATGTTTGTCCTCTAGCTCCGGTGCACTGCTGGGCTGTGTGGGCAGCTCCAGCACATCTTCTTACTCTATTCACATCTCGAGATCAAAGTCAGTCTGCACTTCTTCATCCTGATCGCCCTCCTAATCATATCACCCTTAAATTAATGTAGTATGCGTTGTGTTCCGCAGCTCATTGTGTTTGTTCTTACAATATCACGATGGGTTAATGTGATCCTTGTTAACATTGAATAAATTAGCATAATTACTGCCAATAGAAATAATGTGCCGTGCCGCTCAGCAGCATCTTGCGTTTTACAGTCTGGTGTTAAGTTTCTTCCAAGCGGTGAGTTTAATTTCTTCTTTAATGAACATCTCTTATTTTTCCTTCTTTTCTGTGACAAAAATCAAGCAGCAGCTCTAACTGAGCCATGTCCTCTGAGCAATCTGCAGCCAAGCGTTCAACCTGCTCGTTTCGTATATATAGTGGGCATACATAGGAACCCAATGAGATACATATTAAGCTTTTGCTAACTATGATTATTGTTTAAATTAGTGAGGTAAGATCCGCATAAGTTTAGGTGTCATGCATCCTAAAAGCATTAGCACTCTCAGCACACAGAGAGCCAAAAGGCCCTCCATGTTCCCTCCATGTTCCCTCCATGTTCCCTCCATGTTCCCTCCATGTTCCCTCCATGTTCCCTCCATGTTCCCTCCATGCTTCCTCCATGCTTCCTCCATGCTTCCTCCATGTTTACTTCATGCTCGTCATGTCACAGTCCGTCCTCCTTGGTTACCAGTGAGCTTTCTTCTCTTTGGCAACCAGCTCCAGGAAATGGGAATGGTTTGCGTACAGCGGGAAGGACGAGTCAACATCTACCCACTGGACTTGTCCTGCGTCATCGCCGGCTTGCAGCGGCAGCTCGCTCACACTGTTGCCTACGGTAACAACAAAGATATGTCATCGCCCGACAAAAAACATGTTTAATGTCGCCACAGAAAAATGATCTCAAGAACACGTTTTTTTTTTAAATGGTTTGCAAATTGCTGGAGCTGTTGTCGCATGAGTTAAATACTGGATTTCGAAAGATTTGTTTTGACAATTAAAAAAATATGTAAATAAAACGATTGATACCCGATTCGTCGTGGAAGTTGACAGCGACCGTCTCCATCCAAGCATTGTCAGTGTTTCTAGGATCATCCACACAGCCTTTATAGACCTGAAGAAGAAACAAACATATTCTAGTTTTCCTCATAAAGGAACTTGTGGAGTAAAATGTGACAGAAAACTATTGAGTGGGTGTCAATGGCGGACCTGAAACCCTGGAGATTTGAAGAGTTTGGAGATGCGCTCACTGATTTTTGCCCTCTCTGATGACGGGACTGCCAACGAATTCAACGCTTCTTCCGAGAACTCCCGCTGCAGCGTGAGAGAGACCTGCTCCCCTGGATCTACCATCCCCTACAGAACAATCACACCGACACAAATAAACCACTCAAACCCTTAAATGTCTTGGCTTCCTTTTTGTTTGAAAGAGAAATGCAGAAACCACCAACCCCAGGAATGGCCCACTCCCCACAGTCTTTCCTCTTGATGGACACAAACTGCAGGATAGGCCGCTTGGAGACGGAGTGAGATATCTTTGCTTGTTTGGCATCTACTTTCCATCTGCCAGACAGTGACAAAACACACATCTGTCCATCAGGCATTCATGAAAAGAAAACTGCAAAGTTCATAGTTCTTTGTCAATTGAGCATCTTTCTAACGTGACAGGAAACGTTTCTGTTACGCTGATATCACATTTAGAAGAACCTTAAATTGCATTGGTGGTAATGAGCAGTCCCACACCGTGAATTCTTCTTTATGTAGCCAACTTGAGAAATGAACTTTGATTTGCAAGTATCTGGATAATACAGAGAGGTAAAGTAAAGAAAAGGTTACCTGGTGACAATGGGATCTGCTGCGTGATTGGGTCCCCATCGTCCCAGCAGACCTCTACCAGTCACCCCTGTGCGTCCATGAGGATTCCTACACGAGTGAAAAGCACATTTGTAAATGCAGTAACAAAGAAGAAACAATTATTACAAACACAAAACTCTTTACTGAAGACTTCAGCTCTCATAGCCCTGCTCTGGCTACTCATCCTGACATGCTTGTTAAACATGTTAAAGTGGAAACAGGCAATTTTTCAACTTCTCTGAAATTATAGGAAACCAATCTCAACAACGATGGTGTCATTATTCTACAGCTATCACATTGTGCAATCAATATTTACTACATAATGATAAGTTAAAGCAAAATACTTGTCTATTGCCACTTTAAGCAAAGTCTTTGACGTTAGCATTTAATGAAATGACTCCCTGTAATGTGAGAGGGCTGCGAAAACACTCGACGGCCGCTCTGTGCAGCTAAAGCTGTATGTGAACGTAACATTAGGAAAATGTTTGCTCACACATAAGCCACCAGATTAACTGATATACAAAGTCTTGTTACTGTGACTTTCTTTTGGGCTTGAAAATCACTGAATGTAGATGTGAGTTACCTGTTTTATGCTAAGCTAATCAAACTGACTGAGTGTCTCTTGGCATGCGATGACTTACAGCGGTTTTCCTTTTTCTATTTTGTAGATGCCTTCAAAGCTCGTCCTGTCCACGCCACCGTCCACAGCGTTAAACTTTGGAGAGAAAGAGCTGCGAAACAAGGAAAGTCATCGGCATGAATAAACTCCAGCTGGTCTTTGAGAACTACGAGCATGTACAACAGTCAGAATGTCTGACAGTAGAGATCATCGACAATTCATTCAGCATACACTACATTCCTAAGATGTATCGCTCACCCAATATCAGGATCCGCCCATACTGGTTTCTTTTCTACCGACGGGTCGGTGTGGCTGACAGGTTTATACTGCGGCCAGTTCTGACTCCAGCCCACCTTGTCATCCGGCACGAGGAAGCGCTTGATTTTGGACCCTGGATACTGGGGGCACCTGGACTTGAGATGAGACGCTGCTGAGGATGGCATTGTCCAGACACTGGTTGTGTAGAGGTTACAGCAACTGGTACTGATGGGTCTGATGGATTGACTGGTCCTGAAAGGGTAAGAAGATGAGCAGCAGATGGCCGGCCTGCCAGGCAGGAAATATGAGATATAGAAATCCAGTAAGTCAGCCCAGATCTGCCTCCCCTGCAGCAGCGCTGCCCCCCTAAAAAAAAAAAAAAAATATATATATATATATATATATACACACACACACAATATATATAATCTCGCTCTCAGGGTCTTTCACAAATCCAATATTCAAAATGCTTCATGTTCTTATTTCCTGAGTTGCAACTTGTCCTGATTATTTTGTCTTCTTTTTTTTTTGGTTGGCTGATGCCTAAAATGTTCTTCAGCCCCCCCCAAATAATTTGGCATTATTGGATTAAAAAACAAAAAAAAAATAAAATTTTTTTTTTTTTTTTTGGTGGTCATTAAATTAAACTATTGTTTCTCACATGGACACGTTATTTATAACTCTAACATGCTACATATGTGCGTGCGTTCTGGTTTGTATGTTTTCTCCCCCTTCAAATTACAATCCAACAGCCTACCATCATACTTAACGATATAAAGTAGACACCGTCAGGTCCATTCTCCATCCATTGTGTGCGGCCCCTTTAAGAATTAGGATTTGGGAGTGACAAGGATATGAAAGCTAGTTTATCCGTCTTTCCTTTACAAGCAGGAAAATTATTTCTCTCTTTATTTGAGAAACGTTCATATTTGTGTTGTCATATTTCACTATGACCCTGAAATTCTGTCTCTTGTGTTATCATATACTGAATGAAAGCAAAACTACACAGCAAAATCACACTCTTTCTGATTGAACCAATCTATGAACTGTCTGAAACAATGGATATCAGCGGCCCCAAATGGGCCCCAAAAAAAATGCCTCACACTATGCGCGCAAACATACCACTCTCCTTGGGGCTAAGCCCCCCCTTTCTTTGAATTCTAGAAACGCCCCTGTGTGTGGTTTGGTTAAGCTTTTATTTGTTAAATTAGCTTGACATGTCATTTCATATCGATATGATATGAAATGAAGCTTGACTACAATGTTGCACGTAAGCAACGTTCATAATATTGTAAATCGATGTAAAAAGAGTTAGCTAATGGTGTCTACTGTAATATTGACTTATCATATATATCATGTATGGCACTGTTTAATGACTTTGACAGAAATAGCCACTAAAGCACATGACTGTCTACTTTCGATTATCTTAGAGCCGAAACTGTCCTATAATGTCAAAATAGTGCACGCTTCTAGTTAAACCTGTTAATGAACGTTACTGTCCATACCTAACTTCGCGAGTGCAGCCGGCAAACGGGAGTCCGAAGAGAGTGAGAGCCAGACGAATCCTGCCGATCCAGTCTCGTTGTCGGACCAAATGGACCATTCCTTGGGACACAATAAATCAATAGTCCTAAATTAACTACCACAACAGGCATGCGGCGCAGAGTAACCAGGAAGTGCACCGCCCGACGCTGTGACGTCTGCAAAAGGGGGTGTGGTTACGGTAGTCACACTCGTTTCCATGGTGATAAGATTATTATAGTATTTATGTCTCTAACAGAGAAATAAATAAACGGAAAAAATACATGCATGTTCTATATTATATATATCTACAACTTGTTATCGACTTCAAAAAACACCTTTTTGTGCTTGTGCTTTATATTTCATTTAAAAACTAGTACATTCATCTGTAAATGAGTTTAAATTATTAACAATCAGCTGTTTATTAGGTTGAAAGAGGACAGTTCAAAGCTGTGACTCACTGTCAAGAAAAGTGCGAGGATAAACAATACGGAAAAATGACAAGTTTATATTATTATTTGACAATGTAAATCATTTGTAAAATTTGCTCTACAAGAGTATTGAATTGTAATAACAGGTTTCCTATATATTAACATGAATACATCTCAAATATAAGGCTGCAAAATGCATATACAGTTTCATAATTTACTGTCAAATATAATAATTGTATCCTGTTTTGTATAATGTGCATCGTGACATACAGTGAAGTCATCTAACATAGCGGTAGTGGTTGGATAACCACAGAAAAATCGATAAAAATGACTATTTGGTCATAAAGTCTATTTCTCTTGTCACAACAGGCAGCATGCAACAAATTTCGACACGCCCACTCGTAGCTGCTGCTGCATGTTTATTTTACAGATTGCGCTTGTTTCGTTCTAACTACGGAGCCGTACGGGCGGGGGCTTTAGCCAACTGACGCGAATCCGCCCAGACAAGTCACCCTCACGAGCATATCTAGCGCAGCTGTATTAACCGTAGTTTGGCACGCGCATTTACGCTCGGTGCTTGAGACCAAAATCCGGGCTCGCGCACGAAACACATTTACACTCCGGTAGTAGAGAGGGCCCAGGATCGAGTCACTTTGCTTCCGTCAATCAAACAATCCGTTCGGTTTAAAGCCCCGCACGAACGTTAAACCGATCTAAGGGGCGGCGGTTCCTCGGTGAAACACATTGACAGAGCGGGAGAGGAAGAAGAATGGCGGATTCATGCAGCACTGCAACGGTCGCGGCCGCAGGCTCCAACAGCGCTACTCCTGCTGCTGCCGCTGCCGGGGCGGCTGTCACGGTGGCGCAGGATGGAGCGCCCGCAGCCGCGGGACCCAAGGCCCCGGCCGAGTCCGTGAAGGGCCAGATGTTTGACGTGGGCCCCCGCTACACCAACCTGTCGTACATCGGGGAGGGAGCGTATGGAATGGTCTGGTGAGTTGTCGTCTCTGTTGGGCCACCGTAGTGTCTAACGTTAAATCAAAAAGTGCTAGCTAACGTAAGCTTGTTTGTTAGCAGATACTGTTAGCCAGCTAGCCCCCCAACTGTTATAGTCAACAAGCGTTTGTCCCGTAGATGTGAGCGTCGATGTAAGTGTTTTGAAACTGCTGCCCAACATTCAGACCTTGTTGAGCCCGAGAGCAGCTCATGTTGTGGTTAGCATGTTAGCTCACTAGCTACAGGCGTGGCTATGAGCTTTACAGGAAACAAGATTGGGAGTGATTGCGTAGGACGGAGGTCGCTATATCCAACGAGAGATATTTTTTGCATTCAACCCGCAAATTTGAGTTAGTTATCGCGACAGCCGTTTATCACGCCCAGCGCTAGTCTCTAACCCACATTTATCTCCGTTTGAATTGTAATTGCTCAACATTAAGCCTGCAGCAAAGCTGGTGCAGAGGATATGCGAAGTGGGATTTGTCAGTTGTTGCGAGGCCTTTCCTCGTGTTATCGCTGTCCGTGATCCACAGCCGTGTGTGGTCATAGTTAAGCAACCCTTGTTGCACTTGACATCAATGCCAAGTCATCGCAATGGAGGCTGAACCGTGAACAGGATCCGATGTGAAGGTGGATGTTCTAGCACGAGAACTGGGGCCCACACATCCATCTCAACAAGACACTCTGCGTACACCATCACTGTCAATGTGTCAGCACATTGTCAACACCCACTGATTGGTACAGTGAAAGAAAAAAAATAGTTTAATCTTAGGATCTACACTTCGTCCTTATGTGCAGTTTTACATATGTTTTGTTCCAGATGTGACATTAACAGATGTTTACATTCAGTGCTGTTTGTTCATGTCACAGCATTTTACCACAAAGGTGTACATGTGTGCGAACCAGTCTAGTTTCTGCAGTGTGTTGTGCAATAGGAAAACACGCCTTTTACCAGTGTGATGTAACTGGTGTTCCTGTTGAGGCTAAGAGACTAGCTTGGATTTGTTTTTCCTCACAGAGGGGACAGTGAATTCAAGGGTCCCAGAAACGCACTATTCACAGCTGCTCTCAGCCTCCATGTACTCTACACCTACACTGACACCTACACACCTACAGAACCGCTCCACATATCGCAGCAAAACAACGTGTCGCATGTGCATCTTGGCATTGGAGAAAGTCTGCTGCGCCCTTTCAGCCCTAAGTATTAACCCCGTTTCTGATGGCGTGTGTGCGTGCGTGTGTGCGTGTGTGCGTGTGTGTGTGTGTGTGTGTGTGTGTGTGGGGCTTGAACGAAGTGTAACATGAGACCTGTTCTGTGCTTCTTTTCCGCATCCACCCTACCCAGCTCTGCTATGGACAACGTTTCAAGCCAGCGCGTAGCCATCAAGAAAATCAGCCCCTTTGAGCACCAGACGTATTGCCAGCGCACACTGAGGGAAATCAAGATCCTGCTGCGTTTCCACCATGAGAATATCATCGGCATCAACGACATTCTCAGGGCACGGCAACTTGACAACATGAGGGATGTGTATCCTTTACAGCGAGAGTCCTCCTGCATTTGTGTCACTTATTCTCCAAACATAGATTAAATTAAACTCTTACATAGGATTAAATCGATTTTAAAAAAAACCCAAAAAAAACAAAACTTGTTCCACACTTGAATTTAAGCAGTTAAAAGCATTATTTTCTTTTCTTTTTTTCATGCTGCACTTACTATAAGTGTAGCACTCAAAAGGTATTAATCTAAACATCTGGTCATAATGCATTCAAAAAACAGTTGCGGAACGGTGTACAGTGACTTTTGAAGAGTAACTTTATTGCAACAGCTTTGTTTTTGTTTTCATTTTAAGTGTGTGGGAGAATTGAGGATTCTGCGGTGGCAAACAAATAAACAAGGAGTTATTAATCCGGCTTCAGCCTTGGTGCAGAGCTTCCAGATCGGTTTGATCAAGAGTCCAGTGTGACCGTTAATAAGGAGGTAATTATGTTTCTCATGGCTGGACAAGCTACATTTTCGCCGAAATATGAAATATAAATGATTATAAAATAGTTTTTAGGTGCCGGGTGTTACTGATAATTATTTTAAATTGCAGTTCGTACATTGAGATTAGTTTATTAGCATTGTCAACGTTAATGCAACTATTTCAAGTGAACATAATGATAACATATTCTACAATTAAAAGAATAAGAAGTACTGTGATGTCTAGGCATACGTGTTGAAATGAACTCTACTGCTCCAAACATCTCAGCTTTACCCAGACGGGCTGTTTATCTAACGTCTTCTAAACGGATCATTTGAGTATGTTACCTAGTTTTGATTCAACATGTCTCCACTTTGTTGCTGACTTGTGATGATGTAACCAGGTCCAGGGACGGCACCAACACCACTTTTCATATTTTATTCAGTATGTAGCTCAGCTGGTAGCCGCATTGCACACCAGGGTCGCGTATATCAACAAGACTAGCCATGTAAGCGGCTCTGTGAGCCTGTCTTAGCGGTCCTTATGTGTCTCCTGGTGTCGGTGGAGGCCGTCCCCCTTTTTGTTGTCCTCCTTGACCCGTGCGTCCGTCCAGCTACATCGTTCAGACCCTGATGGAGACGGACCTGTACAAGCTGCTGAAGACCCAGAGGCTGAGCAACGACCACGTCTGCTATTTCCTCTACCAGATCCTGCGAGGCCTCAAGTACATCCACTCAGCCAACGTGTTGCACCGTGACCTCAAGCCCTCCAACCTGCTCATCAACACCACCTGCGACCTCAAGGTCTGCACACACACACACACACACACACACACACACACAACCCATCATTTCTGGTAACAAAAGGCTACTCTATCCATTTTGTCCCGTCGCAAAAAAAGGACAAATTTTGGTGGTTGATTTGTTATTTTGGGTTATGGTGGATGTTACACATGAACCCAAATGAAAACTACTTATGTAAGCTTTGCACAGCATACGTAGCTGTATAATAGTGGAAATCCTGCACTTGTATGTTGTAAATGTAGTGTAGATGTGAAACATTCCCTGTGATTCAAAGTCTGTGTACGTGGTAACTGGTACACTTCAGATTTGGAAGTTAGTTAAAGAGGATATTTTTGTAATCTCGCACACATTGTGCATTTAAGCCGACTGCTTATTATTATTTAGCTAAAACAGTTTTACACAAGAACAGTTTCATGATTATTTAACTATTGGTACAAAGTGTAAGTTGCTGCGCTCCACAAGATTGAAAAAGAATCTGAGGAATGTTGGATTGACCGAAGCCCTTCCTTGCTTGTCATGACGCCTCACTGATCATTGAAAATCATTTTGTTGACATATTCGAGTCAAAGGTTGTTACAGAGGGGGATTTGGAAATGTCTTTTTGTTTAATGTTCTATACATCAGGCTATGAATAATATATGAACACTCTCCTCTGTAAACACCTTCAGAATACAGAGGTGTGTGAGTGAGTGTGTGAGTGAGTGAGTGGAAGATTTCTGGCCCAGTCTCCGAAAAACCTCATTTTGAGAAAACAACCTTTTTAAAAATATGTTTACACTACAGGTGAAGAGGGTAAATAACAATAACTAATATATCTCACCATGAAACTTCCCCAGTTGGTTACTTTAAGACATTTAGTTTTCGGAAATGTTATGCTTAAATATGCAAATAAGGCATTATGTAATGCTGACTTTTGGGGAATTTTGGAAAAATCTACAGACGCAAATAGACAAAGTAGTAAAATAAACACCTAAATGTGTATTTTGGAAGCAAAATGTTTTTGTTTGTGGCGTCGTGTGCGTTTCTTCTTTTATCAGCTTCTCGGGTCAGTTTGTTCCGTCGGAGATTAATTTAAGTCTTGCTTTTGTTTCTGGAGTGTCTGGTTTGTGTTTTTCAAAAAGCAGCTATAATAAAGGCATTGATATGAGCCATGAGGGTTCTCTTTGCCGAGTTGAACGGCTTCAGTGAACACTTGTGAGCTCTCAGCAGCCAAACCATCAATCCCTGGATTAGTTGATCATGTGGGAGGAGTGAAGAACAAAGGCAGCACATGCTGCAGCTGCTTTCTGACACATTCCACCCCATGAAAAACAGAAAAATAAACCCTTATTACAGCAGCTATATGTTCCATCTGTTACTTTGTACCACTGTGGCAACATTCACATTCCCATTGAACATAGGTATTGTGATACTTGATTCAGAATACTTGATCTACCCTAAGTGTCTGACCTCTGACCCTTCATGTCATCCTCAGATCTGTGACTTCGGCCTGGCACGGATAGCCGACCCCGAGCACGACCACACAGGGTTCTTGACCGAGTACGTGGCTACGCGTTGGTACCGGGCTCCAGAAATCATGCTCAACTCAAAGGTGTGCGTGTGAGGAACCGATGTGGATTCTGAGTTGGAATGACGAGCTTTTCAGTTTGTTGACTGTGTGTGTGTGTGTGTGTGTGTGTGTGTGTGTCAGGGCTACTCCAAGTCCATTGACATCTGGTCAGTGGGCTGCATCCTGGCTGAGATGTTGTCCAACAGGCCCATCTTCCCCGGGAAACACTACTTGGACCAGCTCAACCACATACTGGGTGAGTCTTCACTCATTTCTACAAAATGTTCTCACTATTTGAAGCACCTAGTACGACTATCGGTTGTTTTTATTTGCAGGACGATCATTCACGTTTGCGTCCACTCTGATTTTCTTCATTCGCCCAGTTGTGCTGTTTTGAATTGGTTGTAATTTAAAGCATGTACATATAACCAGAGTTCTTCTCTCAAGTAACTGAACTTTTTGAAAACTGAACTTGCACAGTTTCAAGTAACTAGAGTGAGACGTGGGCTGAAAATGGGGCGAGCACCGGCCATATTGTAAAAAAAATGTCCCCCTCTCTCTCCTCTGTGTGCAGGCGTGCTTGGCTCTCCATCTCAGGACGATCTGAACTGCATCATCAACATGAAGGCGAGGAACTACCTGCAGTCCCTGCCTCATAAACCCAGGATCCCCTGGGAGAAACTCTACAATGCCGACTCAAAAGGTAACGGCAGCACTGGGCCTTTTGTATGAGTTATGGTCTCCTGTGTAATTCCACTGTACTAACTGAAGCTCTTGATGAATGTGATGCAGCTCTGGACCTGCTGGGCCGCATGTTGACGTTTAACCCCGTGAAGCGCATCAGCGTTGAGGAGGCCCTGGCTCATCCTTACCTGGAGCAGTACTACGACCCCTCAGATGAGGTACGCAGTGACGGAGCCCGCTTTTCGTGCCGAGTTATCGACCGTTACACTATCGCCGCAGCAAAAGGAAATCAGTAAAAACAACTTGCATGTTGCTTTGAAGAAAGATAACAAGTAGTAACAAGTGAAAAGCTGCATATTCCATAAAAGCCAGTGAAGGAGAGAATCTAACTTTTGTTTTTCATTTTATTATACATTGTACTGTCCTCTACAGATGAAACGCATACTTACATCCACACTGTTCCTTTTTAATTGTGGGAAGCCAATTAATATTAGATTAATTGTGCAGCCCCGGCCGTCAGTCAGCCAAGTTTTGAGATTTGCACAAACGTCGGAGGCCTTTTGGGCCTTTTCCCTCCAACACGTTCGTCATTGTTTTCAATCATGAGCTGAGATTTCATTGTGAGCCTTTTCCTGCGCTGTGCCGGGAAGCCTCTTAGCTCTGTGTGGAATGCAATTAGTCTTAAGTTTGCTCCAGGGTTCAGCTGGAGGGAGGTCAAAGAACGAGGATCTCGGTTTACGTCAGCGTGGACTGAATCCTACCGCTGTAGAAATCCAAGCGGTGTATTTCTTCACCAGTTTGTCCAATGTTTGTATTCAGATCAGATTTCAAACCTCTTACTTCACTGTTCGGGCTGCATACAGTCTCTCCAGCTTTCCCCACGTTGCAGCATTAGTCTTCAAGCTTAACTTTTATATAAATTGAATCTGCCCCTTATATGTTGATTTAGTGTGTGCAGCATGTTGCAACAATGCTCTTCTCAATTTTACCATCCAGACTTTGTTTTAAGCTGGATTTGAATGAAATGTCTCTCCAGCTTTAGTGGAAGGTGTGTGTTAATGTGTTTTTAATGCGGTTGTGTGTAGCCGGTAGCAGAGGAGCCCTTCACTTTCTCCATGGAACTGGACGACCTTCCCAAAGAGAAGCTGAAGGAACTGATCTACGAGGAAACCGCTCGTTTCCAGGAAACCTACCAGGGCTCCTGAGACGCACAGGTACGTGAACGAGGCTGCTCACCATCCAATCAAACGTGAGCTTCTGCTGCAGACACACTTTAGAAGCTATTCCTGCCCAGGTGTTAAGCTAGTTCTCCTGGTTTAAAGTCTTAACCGGTTTAACTGAGCAGTTAGAGGCTACATTATGTCTTTCTTGCTCTTGCTTGAGCCTGTTCGAAGCGCTCTGAATAGACTTTGTTGTGATCTGAGACCACTAGATGTCAGTGGCGCATTAATGCATTCATTCAAACACACCCAAAACTCTTAAGAGACGATAGTAAATATACATATGTGGCTCCGAGAGTCAAGAGAAACATGGAGCTACCGAGACGAATCCTCAACGACAGACTTATGTCTGACTGCATGCAAAATATTCAACGTCTATGTTTAATATCCAAGGACTGGTCTGAAAGTGAGCAGCTACATACGATTATGAATGACTCTTATTGTCGTTCCAGTTAGTGTTAGTCAGCAGGATGTCAGAGGTACTTAAGTAATATTTGCTCTATCATTACTTTACTAAATTTGACCATACATCCTGTCGGCTGTGATGACACGTTCATGGCACAATGCAGCGGTGCAGGAAGACAAAAAACGAAATTTTTAAAGATCCACACGGGTGTTTATTTCATCACGGACTCACTTACCATCTTTCAAGTCATTATTTGGACGTTTGAGAGTTTAATCTAGTAGCTTAAAGTTATTGCGAGGAACTTTTCAACACCGTTTGTCTTTAAGTGCAGAGTTTTGTGAGTCTGATCCTTTAGGATGTTAGAATCAGGCTTAATATTTATTTATTCAAAGTGGGCCTAAGTGCATTTCTTTGTCTTTTTTTTTTTTTTTTTTTAGCCCTAAAGAGTGACAAAGCCACACAGAGGCTTTGGACAAGAAGACTCCAAACGACATGCTAAAACAAAAAGGAAAAAAAAACGCATCTTCAAGAAACCAACAAAAAGAGAAAAACAAGAAATGAACATTTAACTGCTTATCTTTCCATTTCTACTGCAAGAGAGCTAAGTTTAACTTTGATTTCTGTGGTGGGGTGGGGTGGTTGGGTCTGTCGTACTCATGCTGTTTCAGTTTTGTCCATGTTGGACTCTCCCTCCTCTCACCTCACATTTGTTTTCCTGTTAAACGTCCTGCCTCATCCCGTCCCATCTACAGTAACGCTCTGTTCCCCTCCTGTCCCGCACCCGTTGATCAGTCTGAGCTCTCTCTGTCATATAAACTTCTGTATTAACCGACGCCATAACGCTCTTGTCTTGCTCCATGTAAATTACAACCTGGAAAAAACCGAGGGCTAAAAGAACGGGGATGCTAATCGGGTGTATGTATATACAAATATATAAAAGCTTTGTTTTTCTTTCTCTTTACAGTGTGCTCGTCGCAGTTTTTGTTTGTACACCGTTGTTCGAGTGTTTTCAGATCAGTTCCGAGTCGTATCTTTGTTTTTGGGTTTATATTTGCAAGTCATTTTTTTTTTTTTTTTTTTTTTTTTTTTTGAACACTTGATTTTGAGACAAATATTCAATGTTTTTACTGGCATGTTGGCAGGTTTTTTTTTTTTTCTTCTAAAAACAAACTGTATGATCATATGAATGCATGCATTCCTGAAATCAACCAAAGGAACCCTGGCTGGGGAGCAACTTAAGGAATATCTTATCTGTCGTTTTGAATCGTACCGTAGACACATTTCTCAACCTTTAACTCGTACCGAGGACAGACGAACCCAACGCCCCCTTTGGTGGAAGTTGGTTATATTCAGGAGGCGCTACACGATTGGACCAAAATAGAAATTACGTATAGTTTCTATTCTTGCGCATTCATTTAGATAACGGCGATGCATGCGCCCCATTTTCCAGAACAGGTGCGGCCCTCTGACGGTCAGGAACTACCCG
>NW_022280056.1:266617-278483 GCF_004355925.1 Anarrhichthys ocellatus | reverse complement strand
TGTTGCCGATTGTTGCCATGGGTACGCTGTTCAGAAGGTGTTGCCATGGAACATTATAACCATGGAGACATGGCTCTAACGTTTGTGTTTAAAATGAGTCTTTATTCACTGGTGTGAATGTGTATAACTTTGTGTCCATAGAGCAACGCTCTGAAATATCTTTGTGACTCCAGAGCGTCGACGCTGAGTCGTGGGAATGAACATAACTAACAGTATTTCACCGTGAAACACAACACTCGCTCTTCCAGCTCTGCAGCTTTCCCACCTTCCTACATAACATGTCTGAGCACGGCCTCCCCGGCCGACCCTGACATTGCCAGAGTCTTTTCACGACAGCAGCAGCGTCTGCTTAGAACTTAAACTGAAAGAAAAGTAGGCGAAACGTGGAGCATGATCCATCCATCCATGTTCCTCCGCTTATCCGGGGTCGGGTCGCGGTGGCAACAGGCCAAGCAGGCTGACCCAGACCTCCCTCTCACCGGCAACATGTTCCAGCTCATTCTGGGGGATCCCGAAGCGTTCCCAGGCCAGCTGGGAGATGTAATCCCTCCAGCATGTTCTGGGTCTTCCCCGGGGTCTCTTCCCAGTTGGACGTGCCTGGAAAACCTCCAGTGGGAGGCGTCCAGGAGGCATCCTAATTAGATGCCCGAACCACCTCAGCTGACTCCTTTCGACGCGAAGGAGTAGCGGCTCTACTCCAAGCTCCCTCCTGATGACCGAGCTCCTTACCCTATCTCTAAGGCTGAGCCCGGCCACCCTACGGAGGAAGCTCATTTCGGCCGCTTGTAGCCGCGACCTTGTCCTTTCGGTCACGACCCAGAGTTCGTGACCATAGGTGAGGGTAGGAACGTAGACCGAGTGGTAAATTGAGAGCTTTGCCTTCCGGCTCAGCTCCCTCTTCACCAAGACGGTCCGGTGCAGCGCCTGCTTTACTGCTGCAGCCGCACCGATCCGTCTGTCGATCTCCCGCTCCATCTTACCCTCACTCGTGAACAAGACCCCGAGATACTTGAACTCCTTCGCTTGAGGTAGGCACTCCGTCCCCACCTGGAGGGAGCAATCCACCGGTTTCCGGCAGAGAACCATGGCCTCAGATTTGGAGGTGGTAACTCTCATCCCCGCCGCTTCACACTCGGCTGCAAACCGCCCCAGTGAATGCTGGAGGTCACGATCCGAGGAGGCTAACAGGACCACATCATCTGCAAACAGCAGAGAGGCGATCCCGAGACCCCCGAACCTGACGTTCTCCGCCCCCAGGCTGCGCCTAGATATCCTGTCCATGAAAGTCACGAACAGGACCGGAGACAAAGGGCAGCCCTGGCGGAGGCCAACACCCACCGGGAACGTGTCTGACTTATTGCCGAGAATGCGGACACAGCTCCTACTGCAGTCGTACAGAGACCGGATCGCCCGTTGTAATGGGTCCGGCACCCCATACTCCCGCAGCACCCCCCACAACAACCCCCGAGGGACCCGGTCGAAAGCCTTCTCCAAGTCCACAAAGCACATGTAGACTGGTTGGGCAAACTCAAAGAACCCCTCCAGTAGTCTTGCGAGGGTAAAGAGCTGGTCCACAGTTCCACGGCCGGGACGGAATCCGCATTGCTCCTCTTGAATCTGAGGTTCGACAAGCGGTCAGAGCCTCCTTTCCAGCACCCTGGCATAAGCCTTCCCCGGGAGGCTGAGTAGTGTGATACCCCGGTAATTCGAGCACACTCTCCGGTCCCCCTTTTTGAAAATGGGAACCACCACCCCGGTCTGCCAGTCCATGGGCACTGATCCCAAGCACAGAAGTCCAATAACGAGACGCCTTGCTCCCCGCAACCCGTAGGCGCATGGAGGCGACCCCCTCGTTCTCCGGGGAGAACTCCAACACAGCGGCACTCAGCCGGGGGCTCGTGAGTATCCCCACTCCCGCCCGGCGCCTCTCACCCTGGGCAACTCTGGAAAAGGACAAAGTCCAACCTCTCTCCAGGAGCTTGGTTCCAGAGCCAGCGCTGTGTGGAGGTGAGTCCAACTATATCTAGCTGGTATCGCTCCACCTCCTGCACCAGCTCTGGCTCTTTCCCCGCTAGCGAGGTGACGTTCCACGTCCCTAGAGCTAGTCTATGCTGCCGGCGATCGGCTTGCTCAGGCCTCCCGCCTGACCCGCCGCCCGGTTTGCATTGCACCCGACCCCGATGCTTGTCCACAGGGTGGTGGGTCCACAGGGTGGCTGCTCCATGCTGTTTATTCGGGCTGAGCCCGACCGGGCCCCATGGGCGAAGGCCCAGCCAACAGACGCTCGCCGACGAGCTCCCCTCCTGAGTCTGGCTCTGGGAGGGTGCCCCGGTTTCCCTGGTCCGGGCGAGGTGGCTGAAGTCCGTGGGCTGCTTATCATTAGGGTCGTTTTGAACCGCCCTTAGTCTGGGCTCTCCCCCGAGACCTGTTTGCCTTGGGAGACCCTACCAGGGGCTAATGCCCCGGACAACATAGCTCCATAGCTTCATAGTGGAGCATGATCTGTGTGTCAAAAGGACACGAATTGACCCGGACTCATCTTTTTGCACGACAAAAGGAGACGCTTGCAGAAGTGAGAGGATGCTGGAAAAATTGTTTGCGCTTCTGGTGAAAACCAGGCTCGTTGTGACATTCAGAGGGGTGCTCAGAGTGATTGTTTGTGTCCAGCTTTGCTATTGAACCCTGAACAATGCAGCACTTCAACTCTGCTGACTTTGTGCTGCATGTAAAGCGAGAACGCATGCCTGTGGATGAATTGTTTTCATATTTCTGTTCTTGTGGGTGAGAGTTCACATATCTGCACACACCACCCTTGTGAAATATATACACAGGCGTCGAAACCTGCTGCAATCCAGGAAGAGGCCCTTTTGTCTTTCCCAAGTATCGGCTGCAAAACTGTTAATGCACAAATTCAAATGTGGAAAAGGACGAATAGATGCCAACAACTGTGAATTCATCCTGTGATGTTGCTCGGGTTAGTCAATGAATAGAGTATAAAGTAAATCCGAGGTGCCCAGGTGTGACACACACAAAGCTACCAGTGTCCCAGCTGAACAAAAGCAGTGTAAAGAGTGGAATAGTATTGCCTCGGGCAGGGGAGAGTCCAGAGAGAGAGGGAGAGCCAACAGGTGAGCTGTGGGTTAAGAGCCGGTGGTTCATTAACGTACTTTTACAGCTCTGAAGGTTTCCAGATTGTGCAAGACGGAGACGGTCTTCCAGTCTGTCCTGTTTTTTTTCTTATCTTCCAAGAAAGACAGAGAGCCGGTTGTCTTCATTTGAGCTTTTGGATCTCTACACTCTAAAGGGGGATTGTTGCAGATCTTCATTATCTTTTGCTTCTGTCCGACGTTCTGCGAACAAGATCGGGCAGAGATCACTGGATGTGTTTGCGGGAAAAAGGATGAGCGGTTTTCTGTACTTCATCCTCCCGGTTCTGGGTGGATACACTCTCAGCTCGGTGTACCTGCTGAAGAACCCCCACGTTCTGCACAGGAAGAAACGCACAGCTTTCTACTGCACACGCATCTCACACAGAGGAGGTAAAGGCTCATTTCACTGGAGGTTAAATCAATCTAAACTAACTTTCAAATCAAATCTTTATTTCAAGGTGTTTTGTTTCTTTATAATGTCATTAACCTTCAGCAAACAAGCTCAAATGAAGATTTAAAAAGACAACCAACACTACACTGTGATTGCAAACTTTATAACTATATCACTATGAATTCTTTCAACACTGATGAACTCACAGTATGTTGCCTACCGTGTCCTCCTCACCTACAGTAGAGACAGCGATGTAATATTCTCTAAAAGCAGTCAGCTGTGAGCAAAAGTTGTTCAAATGTAGCGAAGTGTGTTTTTTTTTTTACTGTATTTTTTGGGGGACTGGTGCTCCTTTGCTGCCAGCTTCAACCCTGACTACTCTGTTTGTGACCAGGATGTGGAGAGAGGATAGAGGGCACGATGGAGGCGTTCACACAGTGAGTACCAAACAACACACTTTTCATAAAGAGCAGGTCTAGACACAACAGTCCCCCATGAGCAGCACTACAGAGACACTGAACCCCAAGTTGAACTTAATGCTTAAAGCTGCTTTAAATGCAGTGGTACCTGTGTGTCAATTACTCTCTTTTAGGAAAGAAACTCCCCTTTAATGGGTTTAAACCTTGAGCAGAACCAGGCTCTTAGTGGGACGGCCATTGGCCTCGACCGGAGAGAGAGAGAGCGAGAGAGAGAGATGTTTTATGTAATGTACCCTGTTCTCTTTCTTTATAATCTGACTTGACGTTTTGGCAATATTGTCCTTGTTACATTCATGCCAATAAAGCATATTGAATTGAATTGGGAGAGAGACACAGAGATACACAGCAACAATAATAACACAACAGCTATAATAATTTACTCTGATTCCATCTTTTCTGTCTAATAAGGCAGAGACTGAGGGATTACCCAGGCTTATAAAATTATTTACAGTATAATATACTGTAAATGTGATAAAAGAGGGAACTTACATTTAGCATCTTTCCTCTTGCATTGGTTGCTGTCTAATAAACTGTCCCTGTGAGATTTTAGGCTTAACAGATTTCTTTTTGGAAATATATCTACAAAAATATACATTTACTGCTAAAATATAAATCAGAGTATTTAAGAAGTCAAAGATGCTGGATGTCAATGATGTACTGTATAAAATAAATGCAAGATATGTGCTTCATGAAATATGCAACACTGTGTACAGTCTGTTGTTTGCTGTATTAATTGTTTGTGATTACATGTCTTGCATGCATTTTAGTTTCCTGTACAGCATTTTAGGAGATCTCTGTTCAGAAAGCTGGAAGAGTAGAAGTGAACAAAAGCTCCCTGACTGTTCCAGTAACAAATGCATGTATTCCTCCTTCAGTGCGGTGGATCAGGGCACAGAGATGCTGGAGATGGACTGTCACTTAACCCGTGATGGACATGTGGTGGTGTCACATGATGAGAATCTGCTGAGGCAGACCGGCCGCGACGTCGCCGTCTCCTCACTCAACCTCCAGGTGAGAGGCTGTGTCACAAGGTCAAGCTGAGACCAAACAGCAAGTGGAAGGGGGATGAGATTCTCACATTAAAACATGAATTATTAGCATTTACCTGTCAAATAAATAAGTTTCAAGTTAGCAACGTGCAAAACAGCTGCATGCAAAGCCACATATTCACTTAAAACTCACCCACGATGCATTGGAGCCACGGCTCACACAGCTGGCATGATTTCTAAATGAGCGAGTTACGAGGCCCCTAAACTGATGTTACAAACACAACTCCGCCGTGTGTTGTACCAGATTAAAACACAACAAAAAACCTGCTACAGACCACCGCTGACCCAAGTCAACAATAACAATAAGGAGCACAAAAGGTTGTGTGTTCTGAAGAGAATGTTTAGGCCCTGTCTACAGGTATACAGATATGTGCATGTGTGCGAGAGGTCAAAACGCAGAGAAATATATCTGTATATGTGTAGACGGAGCCTTATATTAACCAAGAGTAAACTGTCACTTAAGTACTGAATTACCTTCTTTGCCTCCAACTATATCGCATGCAGCAACTCCTCTACATTACACCAAGAATATCTTTTATTTATGGTAATCTCAGTCAATTTCATAATAGTATAACTTTATAATTTTGTTCTCTTGTAGGACTTGCCTCTGTATAAAGAGAGACTGGAGGTGACCTTTTATAAAGGTGAGTTCCTCCTCGCAGTCTCTTGTTCTCAATCATTAACGAAAAGTAATTTTGTGAAGAAGTAGGGCAGTGGGCGTGTGTGTACGTGTGTGAGTGTTAACCTTAGTGTTCACACATCCCTCCTCCAGGTCGCTACAGCAGCGGTTCAGACAGGAAGTTCGCTCTGCTGGAGGACGTGTTCAGGAAGTTCCCTGAGATGCCGATCAGCATTGAGATCAAAGAGAAGAACAAACAGCTGATGGAAAAGGTGCAGTAAACCTAAAAAAAAGGAGACGTTTCAGCACTTTCCCAATGATATAGAAGAATCTCCAAAATATGAAACCATGCTTTTGTGATGCTCAGCAACTTTCCAGTCAAATGTCCAGATTGTCCCTGATGTTGAGATTTAAATAACACTCACTGTTTGTCTTTGACTCTGCAGTTTTTTTCATTATCAAAGTTCCTGCATTTTAGACTTCATGTTGCTTCAAACTCACACGCGTGAAAGTGGTCTCTTTTAAAGTCAACACATCCTGCTTATGAGCATATCTTTGACATCAACATGTAAGCTGATACTCCTTCATATCTCATCATTCCTCCGCCCTCTCTCGTCTGTGTGTAGGTGTCTGACTTGGTTCAAAGCTACAACAGGGAGGAGATCACTGTCTGGGCCTCAGTGAAATCCAAGATCATGGAGGAATGCCGCAGAACGGTACATAGACCACCTGGGGGAGACAAAGTTACTTGTGCAGCATCAATTCACAGCCAACATTACATGTGATTGCTTGTTTTAAAGAGAGAACTGTCTCTCTGCTTCTTGGTAGAACGGCTCCATGCCGTACAGCTTCTCACAGAGCCGAGGTGTGCTGCTTCTGCTTCTCTTCTACACCGGCCTGCTGCCCTTTATGCCGCTGGAGGAGAGTTTACTGCAGTTCTACCTGCCTTGCGTCATAAACAGGTGTGTCTGCATGTGTGTCCATGCGTGTGTTATCATGCAGCAAAGTTTCTACTTTGTTAGTTACTACTTTATTTATTTTTCCTTCTCTAATTTGATGTTTGATGAGAGATGAATGAGTCACAATACAGATGAGTCTGATGTGTCTTTCTCTGTGTTTGTGTGCTGAAGGACGTACATTCCAGAGAAGCGCATCCTGAGGAACAAGCTGATCATCTCTTTGTTAGAAAAGTGAGTCAAGTTTCCCGTGACTTTGTTTTGATGTACAAATCTGAAACGGTCGTCACCAACCACGTCAGAGAAAATAACTTAAAGCACGACTGAGACAATAATGCACAGAAGGGGTGATGCTTTTTTGCAGAATCACATGTTCAATACTGTACAGTAATGTTTATGTAGCAGCAAATTCTGGATGTTTTACTGCTATTTCTGTAAAAACTGAAATATTCTCTACTGTCATTCCAGAGTCACAATGAGGAAGAGTCTGTTCAAACACCTCGCAGCTCGTGGAATTCAGGTATGAAACTACATACGTAGAGGCAGAGTTAATGATGGATGTTTAGGTGCATCAGGAATGAATAGAAGACAAGAACCGTGAAACACTAACAAGTTTAGATAAGAATATAAACACCAAAGGTACTAGATAATCAGACTGAAGCAGTCCGGTGTTGAACTGTTGGTATTTATTATCCTCCACTAGAGGTCACAACCTTCCGCTGGATACCTTTGAACTCTTAGCTGAAGATGAAATGAAATAGAACTTTATTCATTCTGAAGCAAATTCTTGTGCCAGAGATTGATCTAAAGAAAAACGATAGATTAAAATATAAACATATATCAACAATAGAGTAATACATGTAAAATGTATAAGAAGTAATACTAATAAGAATAGCAAATTCTATTATTATAAGTTATATTATAAATTCTGTAAAATAAGTTAACTAACAGAAAAAGTAATGCAGAGTAATATCGACAAGTAATAAAAAGTAATAATGCACATAATATATTGAAAGTAATATTGCAAGTTGTTAAAAATGTAATATTGCACAATGTTGAAGAAGTTATTGTTGTCAGTGTCCGACGTTTCAGCTACAATATCAATAAGAAAAAATCTCAAATTGTAATTCCCGGATGCAAAAAAACAGAAGAAAAAGCTGATCAGCTGTAGGACCTAATTTAACCAAAGCACTGAATGGTTTAATGCACATCACACGTCAGTGTTTCAGGACTAACAGTAACGCTCACACAGCCACACAGGGTGTGTTGAGCTCATCATCTCTGTCCTAATGTGAGTCATCTCCGCCGGGATGAGGTCACCCCCCATCGTCCGGTCATGAGAGGCCACTGAATAGTTTGAGCATGAAAACAATTGAATTCACATGCCGCAGTCTTGTCAGCTGCTGAGGACCTCAGCGCATTTGAATGCTTATGAGTGATTCTGAGGTAGCGACCAAGAACAGCTTGTCCCCTCGTCAACCGAATGAAAACAGAGGCGTGAGATTTCCTCCAGCAGGAAAACGTGAGCTTGTGTGAATATTAGAAGTGGGAATGAAAGGTAACTGGAGATACCTTCTTCCAGTAAAACACTGTGAGACAATCATCTGTGATACATCATGATAGCAACAAAGAAGCCTAAAATATATGTCAGTATAAGTACTCTGTATATTTCTAACACTAAAGAATATCACAATGCTGCTGCCTCGGCATTGATGTCAGTTATTTGTCCACACTGCAGTGTGAACAAGTGATGCTCCGAGGTCTCACTTTAAGCCGATGTCTGCTGTATTTGGTCTGTCACAGCTCAGACGGTTTTAGTTTTATTGATGGTCGAGTCACGTACTGTAGCTCCAAACTGCAGGACGGATGACAGAGAACAGGACTCTATCTCGCCCTTGTTGTTTTGTTGACATCATCTACTCCCTATTTATTTGAGAAGGAAATAAAAACTATTTTATGTATGTTTTTTAGCTGTTAGGTATGCAGGACCCCAAACAGATCATCATGATTGACTAATGTATCTTTACCTGCAGGTGCATTTGTTTGTGTGCAATAAAGACGACGACATAAAGGCTGCATTTGAAGTCGGGGCCACAGGGGTGATGAGTGACTACCCGACTCTTCTGTCCAGCTACC
Organism: Anarrhichthys ocellatus; assembly: GCF_004355925.1. Lineage (NCBI taxonomy): Eukaryota > Metazoa > Chordata > Actinopteri > Perciformes > Anarhichadidae > Anarrhichthys > Anarrhichthys ocellatus. The sequence goes on along the minus strand of NW_022280056.1, from coordinate 269,704 downwards.
TCTGCAGAAACCAAAGTCAGGACTGAACCCAAACACGCCCTCACGTCCCAACAACTGATAACTCAGCAGCTTTCTGATGAGGGCGGACTGTGTGAAGAAAAGACTGTGAAAGAAAAGTAAATACAAGAAGCGTGAGACCTTCACCGTGACAAGATCAGTGGGAGGAGTTGTTTGGTCTATTAAACGGAACAGAACTATCATTCAACTCTTTAATCTCAAGCCTTCGCTGTAGATACAATTATCTGCTATCGGGTCGTTTCCACGGCCTCCACCCTCAGTGTGTCAAACACAGCCCAGAGGGATTTATCTCAGCAGCAACTACAACGCTGTCGGAGTGAAGCTTTCCCTTTTATTAGTGCACATGGGTCACAGTACAAGAGTAGTCACGAACTAGACAGACATAGGTTTACAGACAAGTAGACAATCTTTATGTTTATGTTTTGTATGTGTGTGAAAATGTGTTGTGTATTCATGTATGTGTAAGAGCGATAAGACGAATGTGCACGAGGAGGAGACTAACGAATAATGAATGAACATTTGTAAAAATAGAATTTAAAAAAAAAAAAAAGTTGAAGTGGTGAAAAGAAAAAAACATATATATTTGTGCACATGCACACATATGGCTATAATAATAATAATAGTAATAATATTGATACTAGAATAAGAATCATAAGAATAATTTCATAATGTAAATGGTGCGATGGTGCAGAAGTGTTTGTTGCTGAAGTGAATATCTAACCAGCTGCACCAGAGAGAAAACGTGACTTTGTTTTGACTGTGTTGGACGTTATTTTCTGGCATTATTTGATTGGTTTGAGTGAGTGATGGACTTTAGAAAAACATGATTGTGCTTTACAATGTACTTTATGGATTTATGCTTTTATGTTCTCTTTGTTGTATTAAGATGAAAAGAACACAAACATGCTGGAAATAAAATCAAATGTATACTTATTTGTTCTACAAATATATCCACTCAGGTGAGTAGAGTGTCATTATTGTAGTGTTTAATCCAGTCACTTATCTACTGTACAGGCTCACGTAGGCAGAGGGTTTACAAGTGCAGTTATAGCTTCACCTGTGTCCTTGTTTTCCCAGGCTACGGTCAAAGTCCGGCCCCACCGCTGTGAGAATAAACAACCAGTCTAGTGCTGAAACAAAGGCTGCATTTTTCTGACCTGCTTGGCTGTGCTTTGCAGTGTGACAAGTGAGTGAATGGATTATTAGTGGATCAGTGCAGACTGAAGTCTTTAATACAGTAGATGCAAAGAGCAAAGGTTTAAATAAGTGAAATAATGTTCTTGTGAACACACAACCAGGTCTGTAGCTGCGGTTTAAGACATGGTATTTTTTTGTTTTTTAGGCAAAAAAATCAAACCTTACTTTGAAAAATGAATCGACAACAACTGTGACAATCAAATCATTAAAAGTATATCTACAAACAAACTTTAAATATGAATATGTACTGTTTGTCTTGTTTGATTTGTTAAAGATCTTTTGCAGAGTGAGTAAAATGTTTTAGGATTGATGGTGCTCTGCTGAGGGAGTTTTTTACCTCCTTACAACTGGCCTGCATACAACATATAGGCTACACATTTACACACGGCCTAGAGACAGTTATGCAAACAAAATCAAGAGACCACAACAACCAAAACCACCTCTCCATCTCTCTGTTAGATAGAAATCAAATGTTTTCCTGAATGTCATCACATAACCGCAAATACTTCCATGCATTGTGTAAGGTTGACCCGTTTGCAGCCAGTCTGAGGGACTTTTTTTTTTTTATCCCAAATCTACCAGCAGGATGTGATAACCCAGTAATAACATAACAGCAACCACACTGGTAGCCATAAAAGGCTCATGTGAAGTCGAATCTGATTGGTTGACCCACATTCTAGACGTCACCGGCCGCCTGCCATTGGTCGACGGGGATTGTTTTGCACTCTTCAGACTTCCTCCTCCTGCGAGTTTAATAAACAAAACACATTTGTTTTTTCTCCCGTCCGAGCCGCCGCACTGTCACCTTGTCACCCCGCAAGCCTGCATGCATTGTCGGATCCCAGCTCCCGTTTTTAACCGAGGCCGCGGGGGAACGGGTTCCGATTCAAAGGAGAGAGACGCGGGTAACCGGGCTCCGCTGCAACAGACCACAGGCTGTGTTGTCTTTGTCCGAGCCGTCTGCGCGTGGTCGACCACGAGCCGCATTGTACCTGCTTTGAATTAGATGGTTTTGTTAAGCTGTCACTCATATTGGTCCGCCGTGTAGCCCGCGAGGAGCTTCTATCAGGTGAGTCCACGGACACCCGGAGATTTCCTGCATTGCGTATCTTGAGCTAGCCAGCTGTAGCTAACGAGCTAGCTGGGTCAGAGCTGACGGACGCATCGGGCCGTTTGTGTCATTATTTAGGCGACTGACAGACGGTCATTAGTGTTGAGCCGTGCATAAAATGGCGCAACACACGTTGCAAAGGGGCTTAAATTGAGGTTGTCTGATTGCATTGCGAGGATTGTTTGTTCAGACTGTCCTCAACCAGGAAGCAAGCTGCCTGACCTGTGTTTTCATAACGAATCCACCAAATCTTTGTTGATGTAAAACGGTTCACGCTTCATCTAATGTCAGTCTGACTACATGTCAGTCTCTGCACAGCGACCATAAGAGGACAAGCTACGCGATTAACGTTACAGCTCGTTATTTACTAGAGCAGGTGAGGTATCTTCATAAAACGTTACACTTATTGTTTCCACCTTCTTACGTAATAGTTCTATTTTTAGCCACTTGTTTCAGCTTTGTTGTGATTGTTTTTAAGCTGTATTTCTGCTCGTCTGTTCCTGTAAATTGTTTCCTTTGGAATGTGCTTAAGTACATTTAGAGCAAAGTAAAAATATTCTAAAAAATGTGATTCTGATTCAAATAGGTTGTCCGATGCTGTCTATCCCCTGTCCGCAGATATAATATAATAATAACAGATTAAATGTTCAGATAATTAACAAAAATAGTCATGGAATCATGTTATATAACATAGCCCAAATTGATAATCTTATATATGTATGTATGTATGTGTGTGTGTGTGTATATATATGTGTATATAT